>NC_064541.1:11956900-12256900 GCF_023856365.1 Brienomyrus brachyistius
GCCATCTTATCTTGTGAAATTATTTCATCCCAGACACTACTCACTTGTCCAAAACTTAAAATGCACAACAGTACAAGATGCAATTGTAAATAGGTTAGTTTTCACACATTTGTATAACTTGATGCATAGTTGCTAACCTACAAAACAGTACTCAAAATACCTGTAGATATCTTTAGAGGAAAGCAAATTAAAAATCCTTTTCAAGATGTGCTGGAGATTCCTAATCTTTAGCTCCCTGAGGATGTCCAGCTTCTCAAGTCCCATCTTCCTCCCTATGAGACCCGTTAGAGGGTTGGTCATTACACAAGACTGGCCACCCTCTGGTGACATGCGCAACTCCTCAAGGCTAAACTGGGGCTGCAAATACTTGGCAGTCTTCTGACAGATGGCATGTACCACCTGCAGTGCAGGTGTCAGGGAGAGGTCCTCAAGCTTTACAGTGGTGGCTCCAATAGGAGTTTTCTCCAGAAAGAGTTCATGGTCTTCCTCTGTGGCATAGGCCTCTTGTCCCTTAGGCGTTGGTTTTACCTTTCCCGCCACCAACTCAGTCACCCTGATCTCTTCCTCAGATTGTGAACCTCCCTCCCGAAGCGTTGGGAGTCTGCGTTGACGTTCCAATTTGGTCCGTCGCCTTAGTTCGGCCAGTTTTGGAGTCTCCTTGGCTTTGGAGGCTGACTGAGGCAACAGTTCCTGGAATGAACCATCATGGTCCACCGAGGAGTCCTGCGATTTGTTTAGCGAGGTGAACCCACTGTCCTCAGAAACCGACATGTCCAATTTAGAAACCGGAGTGAAAGAGGGTGTGCTCAAAACACTCAGACTGTCAACAAGGTTTGTAGCAAGATTTACAGGAGTATGGAAGGTTTCATCTGTAGACATCAAAAGCTTGCTATCACATGGAGTCTTTGGGGTTAGGAGGCTTGGGAGAGAGTAAATGATGCTTTCACTGAGATCAGCTTCACCTGCAAGGAATTCTGTACCCTGTCCCTCAAAACGAGGAGGCTGAGTAACATTGTGGCTTCCGTCTTCAAGCGTAGAGGACTTCACTTGGGAGAATATGAGACGTCGCTTCCTGCAGGACAAGGTCATTTCTTCAGCTTTCAAAGTGCTGGTTGCTAATGCCTCAAATAGCCCGCTATCAGGAGAATCAAAGATTTCCGTGGACAGATCTCCTTCTGTCCCAGGCCTTGCAGACATAAGAGGCCTGCTCTCTGGTGTTTTTGTGTTAGCCGTCTTGCCATCTGTAGCAGCTTTAGACATGAGAAGTCGTCTTCTGAGACCAGCATCTTTTTTGTGTACTTTAGGAGTCTCACAATAGGAAGTTAAAAAAGTGCTCTCTTTGCTCTCTGCAGACCTAAAGAAGTCTTTTGGACGATTCTTTCTAGGTGTACGAGATGAAAATTTAGCTGGATGATATTGCGAAAGGTTTTCTTTTGGTGTATCATGAAGTGCTTCACTGGCCTTGGCTTCTGAGATGTGCGGTGCTTCACTGAATCTACTGTCCTGACAAAATGCATTATGCTTGCTTTTAATGCTTTGGAGAACATGAGAACTGAAGATCTCATCCATGTCTCCTGGCCGAGGCTGGATTCAGACCAGCAGCTGCAAGCAGATTTGATTAAAACGACTCCTGCCAAGGTCAACTGAAAAAGATCAAGATTAAAGTTAGCCATATTTGAAAAACATGAATTTTAAACAAGATAATGCTGTTGTAGTGGAACACCAAATGAATTAAATATAGCATGCACTGTTCAATTATAACAAATCAGGTTTATTAGACTGGACAGGCAATAATGAAAGTATAAAATTATAGAGGAGGTAAATCGCAATGCAATTCAAAACAATGGCAGTGATCATATCGGGCAACAGCATTCCCTATAGACAAAAAACATTTGCTACGTACAAAAGCAGGCATCCAAACGGTCACCCAGCAAGAAAACACTCGATTGCAAGCTATACATTACCGAGCAAAAACCATACCAACAATTACCAAGTACAGCTGCAGAATTACTCGTTTCCCATAGACAAAGGGGAAATCTAGTTTATAAAATACCTTTGTTTTACTCATGAGAATTTGACTAGCGGGTAGTTTTTGAAACAGTCTATGGCAACGTTTTATTCAGTATCAAGGTGTCCACGTCACAACCTCAGTTAAATCGGCTCCCTCATACACATTTGATTCCCTGCGGATCCCACTCGCCCGCTCAAACTGCGCGAACCAAGCGCCAGAGAGCGGCTCCCGCCCCCCGCCTGAGCCAGGGCTGCCCGCGGGAGCGCGCGAAGCGCGCGCCGCTCTGGCGGTTACGTTAAAATGTTTAAATGCCCCGCGACCGGCAGTCAACATGGCTGCTATTGCAAAATGTTTAAATGTCCCCGGCAGTCAACATGGCTGCTGCTGCACTTGACAGTTACTTAATACCCGTAAGGCAAATTTCAAGTTCTCTCCACCATCCTCCAAACCGCACATTGTCCATATTTTGCATTTAATGAGAAACCATTAACATCAACTTAAAAACAGTCCGGAAAATATTGGCGATTTAGGTAATGCAGACACTGTTGCACGACTGATTCCCTTACGTTAAGCAAATTGTCATTTACTTACTTTTTGAACAAACCAAAGAGGGAGGAAAATGAGACTGCACTGCCGGCTAAAGCGACGTTCCCATGTTACGGTAGACGGCCAGGCCGCTAACAGACTGAAATAACCTTTCCCGTCACGTTCAAATTTGGAGCGTGACAGTTTGATTGGCTCGTCGGCTTCCGCGCTGCCCTCAGCGCGACAATTTGATTGGTTCGGCGGCTACCGCGCTGCCCTCAACGTGACAGTCTGATTGGGTCGACGGCTTCCGCGCTGCCCTCAGCGTGATAGTCTGATTGGTTCGGCGGTTTCCGCGCTGCCCTCAGCGTTACATTCTGATTGGCTCGACGGCTTCCGCGCTTCCCTCAGCGTGACAAGCAGCAGGCGACACCTATCATTCACCGCTACTGAACCTGTTACATTGCTTTAGAAAGCAAGATATTGTATTTTGTTTTTATTAAAATTAGAAATATTTAATTTAAAATGTTTTTGTAAAGTGAAACATGCCGCCCATTTAGGTATGCAAGGGTAATACGAGATACAGTATTAATTTCACTCTATTTAATATCGATTCTTATGTTTTATTTTTATTTGTATTACAGTTAATGCAGTTGGTGTCTAGCTGTGTTTTCTGGAATAATGACATAGTGTATTCATTTTATAATTGATATTGGTTTATTGTCAAATGTTACTTAAATTTCATTAATCTCTGAACCGGCTCTCGAACAATTGCATCGAATTCACATTACCCTGTAAAGTTAAAGTAAAATAAATGTAATTATCTGTAATTCATATCTTCTGTTTCTTCTCTATGCTATTCTATTCCTTCTTCTGGATCATGTGAAAAATATCACTTTACAACATTCGAGGGAAATAAGCGTCGGTCTCCATAGCAACGGGACGCGACGTTTACCAAACGGACTGCGCTTAGCTGAAATCGAAAAAGTTACGTAGCCAAATTATAGCTTTTTGTCCAGGAAAACGTTTATGACGTATTTAAAATACATACGAGGTAAGGCAGATTACATTGGAGACAGAGCTTCGTTGTTCGCAGGCTGTACATTATGAATCCAAGCTAGGTAATGTACCATTTGCCTAGCCGATTAATGCGGCCTTAAATGCTTTCTCCATAACTCGTAATACTCATAATTTGTGTTCTTCTTTGCGTAGTGATTTAGTTTATATAGCTAGTTGAAGTACTGTAGGGAATTTATCAATTTCTTCAGCCTAAAAAGATGTTATCTTTTTCTGTCTTCTCGATGTTTGTGGTTTACTTCATATGCATTTGACAAGATATTTCATTATAACATATATAACAACGCAAAATATTACAATTGCAGCACCGCGATGAGTATTGAGACGGTTTCGTCGCTGCTGACACCAAGCAAAGTGTCAGTACATGGCAAAGTGCCGGTGGAGCATCTGGATTATGTTTACATCCAGAACTGCTCGGACCTCCGCTATTTGGAAACGATCGTGGATGTGTTGAGGTAAGAAAACATCGTGCCATCCTATAAATAAGCGTGGAGTACCGTTAACTTATTAAATTGTTACAAAACGTGGGCCGGTGGATCAACCCCCCTTCTACAGACATACTTTTTGAGGGGAAAAAAAACGTTGATAACTAGTATTTCTAAACTACTGGATACCTAAGTGTTTTAACCCGTCAAACTGTGTCGACCATCACGAACTACACACAGCATGTGGTTGCTGCAGGTAGGCGTCCACACACACACACACACACACACACACACACACACACACACACACACACACACACACACACACACACACACACACACACACTCTCATTGTCTCCCTTCATCTCAAGGTTCAAGCTTCATGGTACTGTATTGAGATCGCCAGCTGTGTACACGTACACAGCGAGATGAAACAACATCTATCAGAATTTTCGTCAGCATACAAATTAAGTTCCACTCTGTTAAATACTGTATGATATTTTAAAAAGAAGTGAAGTTCGCTGTGTTGTACATCTCGAAGTACAGTAAAGAACTAGAGAATGACAGGCATACTAGACAGGCTATAGATAAGAGTACACATACTGCGAGTATGCAATAAAGAAGTCAGTAAGCAGTATTGTTGCTTTTTCTTTTGCACAATAGGTCTGGAGAGGAGGGTATGTATCCACACCTTACAGAGTTTTGCGAGAAGCGCATTGAGAAGCTGAACCCTAAAAGCCGGGCTCTGCGTAAGAGGCAGGCTCCAGCCACGGCAGCCGATTTCTCATTTGAGGAGTGGAGCCAGATCGCAGAGGAACTGAAGGTAGAGCAGAACAAGCCGTTCATCTAGGCTCACAGGCCGACGGCCTTTTGCGGTTAGCCTGATGAATGTCCTCATGATATTCCTTATCGGGCAGAGCTGGGAGACCGAGACTAAGAGGGCCGAGGCAGAACTGAGGGAAGTGTCTCCTTCGGATTCCGTGGAAAACGTGCCCCCAGTCCGGGGCTCCAACTCCTTAATTTCTCAGAAACAGGTAAAATATATGTATGGGGAGAGTGTAAAAAATGCAAAGAATGGCAATAGTGTAACATTCTGTGAAAAGAAAGGTGTGAGAATCACAGGATGGTTTATTGATCTTTCCTTAATGGAAATTCTCATGGCAGAATTCAGTTCCAAGTAGAACTGGAGCCAAGAGGAAGTCTGCTCTTCCTAGGGATTACCGAGAATGGGATAAGTGAGTTAATATCCTTCATATTCATAAAATCATTTTTAAAAGAATTGTGGTATAAAGCAATATTGTGAAATACATCACGCATTCTGTTTCAGATAGTGAATGGAAATGGAAAGTTTTTTTTTTTCATCTTTTTGTGTTAAAGGTTTGACATCGAAAAAGAATGTGCAAAAACTGATGGAAACGATAAAGGGAAGGATTTTCCAGTCATCATCAACCAGTGCCTTCCAAAAATCAACCGGAAACTGGACACAGCAGGTCGCGTATTTTTCTTATTTTGTTATAGTTATCATGCAATTTAGTCATGAAATGAACTAAAAAAAGGAAACGTTTTCAGGCCTGACTGAAAAAGAGAGGGCCGTCCTGGCAAGCAGGGAGAGAGAGAAAGGGAACGAGGCATTCAAGGCTAACGACTATGAAGAGGCTGTGGCGTATTATACGAGGTGAGGATCATTAAGTGGCTGATCTTCCTGAAACTCTGTTATTAGCTACAGAGTTGTGGTGAGCCTGGAGTCTGTGTGAGGCAGCACAGAGCACAAGACAGGGGACGCCCTGGATGGAATTTCAGTCCATCACACACTGTGGGCAATTTAGAGGCTTGATCATAATGCCGCTGGAGTGCAGGAGGAATGCAAAGTAGCTGGAGGAAACCCACATGACACTGAGAATACAAACTCCACAAACACATGGGGGGGGAGCAATTTAAATCCACATTCTTGTAGGTGTGAGGTTACAGTGCTTCAAGGATATTAAGTTCAGTTCCCTCAGCTGAATGTAGGTGAAGTTCCTTGTGTGTCTGAGGGTTTCCTGCCTCAATGTAGAGTCAGGCTGATTGGCACATCTACATTACCTGTAGTCTGTGGGTATATGGTGAAGTGGCATCCTGTTCTGTCTCCTCTTCTCTGGCTTGTTCCCTATGCTGCTTGAGATCACAGCCCCATACTGACCACAACCCCATACTGGATAAGCAGTTGGATGGATTTCTAAGGTATTATCAGAGATGAAACGATGAGTTTAGCTGCTCATGGTCTGTGATTCCTTCCCTCCAGAAGTGTATCAGCAATGCCAACAGCAGCTGCCTACAACAACAGGGCCCAGGCTAAGATCAAGCTTCAGCTATGGCACAGTGCCCTCGGCGACTGTGAGAGAGTTTTGGAGCTGGAGCCAGGGAACGTGAAAGGTGCTGCTCAGAGATCACCGGCCTCTGTTCTGCAGTAGCCCTGAGCACGGCGTACACAGGGGCCTTAGGCAGCAAATGATGGGCAAACTGTAACAGACTGCAGTGCCCAGGGAAGACCAGCCAGCTCGACAGACATCATTCACTGTCACCAGTATTGACCAGACTGCGACTTGACCTGTTTCCGCAGCTCTGCTACGTCGCGCAACTGTGCAGAAACAGCTGGGTAATCTGAAGGTGGCTGCTGATGACTTAGGCAACGTGCTGCGAGAGGAACCGGAGAATGCTTCTGCGAAGGTGCATTTACCATTTTAGCATACTGTAGGTCTGCATGCGATCCGGTTCCAGAAACAGTGTGATGTGTAATGCTGTTTGGCGGACCTTTTTGGCACCACTCAAAGATTAAACTCAGAAATCTGGCTCCCAACCTTGGCTGGGTGACATCTATGTGTTATGGGGCAGTGGTGGCTTACTGGTTAGAGAAGCACACTTGTAGTTGAAAGATTGCAGATTCGAATCCCCGACCTGCAAGGCACCACTGAGGTACCCTGAGCATGGTACCGCCCCCAAGCACTGCTCCCCGGGCTGAATTAGCCGCCCCCTGCTGGGTCAGTGTCACATATGGGTTAAATGCAGAGGACACATTTCCTTGTTGTGCACTGTGAGTCAACAATCACCACTGATCACTAAATTCTAAATTCACCTAGTTCAATCACCCTTGTGCTCTGTCAGCTATTTAAAAAAATGTGTAGTGCCTACGTTTATCCACTAGATGGCCATACAAGCCAAGAATTTAAAAAGTCATATAGCTCCCTTGTACATCATCCATCTTCTAACTAGTTATCCTGGGCAATGTTGTGGGGTCTTGTACTTTATACTTCAGCTGCTTAACAAATAAACTAAACCTGTATTTAGTGTGGTCCACTCTTTAATTTAGGATACTGTGAATAGGTAGAGGTTAGGGTTAAACGGCATCTAATCTTAAAAACATTTATTTCATACGTAGGTAATCACATAATTTGTTTTAATCCTATATTTTAGCATTGGTCTTTATCTGTAGCTACCAAATAAATACAAAATTAATCAGCAAAAACTGCTTATGTGGCGATGATGAATTGTGCTACAGTGACGTCGTATGATAACCCAGGTCTTTTCCAACTTTGTGCCTTGAATGCAGAAAATGATTCAGGAAGTGGAAAAAAAGCTGCGTGAATGTACACAGGAGAGTCAGAGTAAGGGCAGGAAGATCCTCATCGAGGAGGTGGAAGACGAGGAGCTGTGGGGTGAGCAGTCTCACGCCGTGTCCACCCTGCATGCCTCACCACCCCCAGTAATTGCATCATTTCTCACCTGCCATCATGTCACCCGACACGGTTCCCGAGACCTCAGGCTGCCTGGAGCGTACACACATAATATGGCGCATACTGACTTTCAGCGCTTACATCTCACCTTGGACCTTTGTCAGCTTTTACGGGCACACATCCGCAGTGTATAAACGTTAATAAGTGTCCCGGGAGATGATCTTTTGTGAAAACAGCCATACCGGTTCTTTCTGGAATCCAAGTGATTAACAGATACATATATTAAGAGTTACAGCTTGAGTGCTATAAGTTTAGCATTATAGTGTCTTATAATCCTGTTACTGTATTGTAGTGGTGCTAAAAATAGGGCCAAGAAAGGGGGGGGGGAGTTCAACAGCTTGTGTTCTTATGAGTATTGAGCTCAATTTTCTTGTAAAAAGCTAATCTGACATCAGAATGAAACCAAAAGGCTTTATGGAGTGATACCAGTTACCAGTTTCTAGCACTGCAGACACGTCAGATGACGCTTTACAAGGGAAGCATTTGTTTCTGAGGGGAGCTGAGCTACTGCAGGGCCTGAATGGGTTAATCAGCCCCAACATTGCAGTAAGCGCTCGATATAGGATTTGCTAGACTGCTAATCCACCGGAAAAGATCAGGCAGGCCGATGGCCCCGTCAGCTGCCACAGGGCTGTCAGGTGTTTCTTAGCTGCACCCAGGCCGACTTTCCTGTCACAACACGCAAGGAAGTTCAGCTTATTTTTATTTTTAAAACCGGCCAGCGTTCCCTCCCTAGCCACAAGCTGTTGGTAGCGGTTGGTATGCTTTCCCAGAAGTCTTCAGTGTAGAGCCCCTCCCCCCTCTTCCCCAGTGTGATGTAACCGCTGACTCCGCCGGTGGGTGTGTCCTCCCCCCTCTGCTCCTCCAGCTAAACCCGGCCCCTGCGTGAGTGGGGAGAGCACTGCGGCTCCTGCCGAGAGGGGAGACATGGGGAACGCGCAGAAAAAGACGGCCGGCAGAGCGGAGGGGGCCCCCCAGGGTGAAGCTGACACACACGGGACACGTCGGAGGGGCAAAAGAGGCAGCTTGGATCAGTGCAGGACGCAGGAAGCGCAGGAGAAGAAGCTCCCCAACGGAGCTCAGGCCTCCAGGAGCGGCACGGCGGATCAGACCGGCCGACACAGCAGCTCTGCTGATAATGCCGCTGCCAGCGGAACCGGCAGCCGGCTCGACGCCCCCTGCGGGGCACTCCCCCCCCCTCTGGCCCGGCTTAAGAATGAAGGGAACCAGCTCTTCAAAAATGGACAGTTTGGAGATGCACTTGAAAAATACTCACAAGCCATTGCTGGCTGCATAGATACAGGTAGGACACTTAATTTTATTCTGCCTTTTAAAAGAAGAAAAAAAATTATCCTTTTTGATGTTTAAAATATAATAAAAAGAAAGAACAATGTTGGAAGTGTTGAGAATTACAGAGCAAAAGCTGATAACCACCTGAAATATTCAGTCTCATTTCTCCATTATGAACTGTTAGGTACAGCAAAAGTAACCATTTACTATTTTCCATTTTCTCTCTCGTCAACAGACTAATTATACGTATAGCAGTATTATATTCGTGTTTTAAAGCAGCAGGACCCTAATCATTTCAAGGCGTTTTCAAGGTGTCACATAATTCAGCTGATGCGTAATAAACAAATCCAGCAAAAGACTACATGCAAACCAAAGATCAAGAGAAAGGACGGCTTTATAATGAGCGCGGAAAATAAGATATGAAACCAAGTCCAGTCATATAAGGAAGGATCTCTGTAAGCTGCTTGGTAACGTCAGACAGTACTCTGTTGACAACGGTGTCTTCCTCTTTCCTCACGCATCATATTCGTATAAGTTTAATGTTGTGGGGGTACTTTGGTTTGCATAATTTGCATTTATTTTGTTTACTTCTGGGGATGAGGGGGATCTGAGGCCAGGAAGCATCTGTTTCCAAGCACCCATCTCTGATGCGCTCCATCACTAACCAATCAGAAACAATCGGCTGATGACAAGGGATCCCTGTGACAGGATTTAAAGAGCTGCATCCTGTAGCAGATGCTGCATTCTTCCCATCCATCGTCCAGCTGTTTATCCTGGTCTGGGTCACCGGGGGGATGTTGCCTGCTTTTAAATAATGACGGGACAAAAGAAGAAAAAGGTTTGCTGGGTGTGTAAGCAGTACCTGTACGTCACGGCTTGGCCGTGCACCTCTGCCAGGTGTGGCCACAAAGGTAGTTTGTTGAAGATAAACAAGCAGGTATTATACACAGCGCAGTATTTACACTAGTCATTCACTGGTTGTGAGTATATGAAATATATGCCTAAAACACAGAACATAAAACTATGAAGCTGTTAAAACAGTCACACTTTGCATATTGTCATTTTAAGCTAGTGCCAGGAGTAGTAAAATACACCAAAAAAGCTATTTCTTCCTGTTGGTATTTATATATATATATATATATTGTTGAATTTGCTACATTCTTCACCACTTTGGGTAATATTCAATAATGGTTTTGCCCCTGTCGCTGTTGTTAGCCGTAGTAAATTGTATTCGTAAATGTGCTGTGGAGTCATCATTCACTGGTCAACGTGTAGCTTCGGATTGTCAATACGGCGCTGTTAGCAGCCTGCTCTGGCTGTCAGCTAGCTGTGCTGAATAGGACACTTGAATATACAGCCCATTTCGAATGGTGATGAACAGGGCAGTAATGAAGAATGGGAGCTTCATAAAACAAGGGCACGTGTGGGGAAAAAAAATCACAAAGTGTTTTTTTTCGGTGTTAATCTGCCTCTAAGCAGTATCCTGTTTTCTATCAGTTCCTCAACAGATACCTTATTCAGGTCAGCTCTTAAAGTCATGTGGCTGCTGACCATTCACTGTGAAATTAAATTTCAGAGCTGCACTTGGCCCCCAATAATTAGGCCTGTAAATCTTTCAGGCCTTAGATAATACTGCCAAGCCCATCAGACCCTCCTCTTGCCGACTTCAGAAAGTGGAAGGCGATTGGATAGATCAAACAGCCTGACTCACCAGTGATTCAACTGGTAGATTTAATCAGGGGCATGAATGCCAGTGTTTCAGACCAGATATCATTCAGTCAACAGGTACCTGAAACTGAAATATCACAGGATTAGAATATATCTTTAATTCTAATTGCATAATTCTATTATAGACAACGGCGAGTTTTAATACCCAGCCACGATGCTGCTTCACAACAAATAGAAAGAAACTGAATTGATTTTCACAACCACAGATAGTTTCCCAGAATACTCAGGTGTAGTGGAGTGACTTTGGTCACTTTATTCCAATTTTCAGGTGACCATAGAAGCTTTTTGACCTGACAGCAACTGAAAAAGTATGTATACAGGAGGAGATTGATTTCTGCTAAATATTGAGCCACAAAATCAATTGTACGGTTAACATTAGCGTAACAGATCTTTGGTGGTAATGTCTAGTATCCAAGAAATCTGTTAATTTAGTAAAGGAAAATAAAAGTTAAAAGGAAAAAAAAAGTATTTTTTTCTGTATTGAGCAAACATTAATTGTTTTCACTAATTATTATTTGCTGGACAGATGCTTTTGTTTGAATCAAAGAGGAACTAAGAATTTAATAGACACAGTGAAAGGACTGAGTGAGCTGACATGGGGGGAGGAACAGACAAAGGGTTCATGGTGTTTGTCACCCTCTCAGAAACTCAACTATGTCCCCAAACCAGTAAGGCACATTCCAGCCAGAAAGGCGCATCCCAGTCAAAGCCAAATGGCACTCATATCTTCTGCTTTCAGTTTTATGAATATATTCATAATTTATTAATTTTGAGAAATGTGGCCACAATAATTTAACAACACAGTTACTTTGTAGTTTTGTAGTCAGGTATAGCACCAGTTAAAGGTTTGAGTTCATTATCACAGTGTTATACAATTCCCCAAAATGTCCAGCGCTTTGCTTTGACTCTTCTGTCAAGTCATTTGGCACTGAGACCTGGAGGCTGTGCAGGACAGGAGATTGGAGCTGCTTTGGGTCAAAAGGAGGGAGCTTTGTAGTGCAGTGAGGGCGAGAAGGATACAATAAATAGAAATAAAAATAACCAATTAAGCTCAAAAAGATGTGTAAATAAATAAAGAAATGTGGCATACCAGCAGGTACATAACAAAGTATGTAGATGTGCAGCATGTGTAATCAGTCCTGTGTTAATGGTGATAGCCATGCCGGTTCAGATTACCAGGGGTTTAGTCATCAGAAATCAGGCCTGGACCATGATACTGCCTTGTCCAATATTGACAAAGGGAGCTACAAATGCAGAGAGATCACCCACTCAATGGCTTACTAATAAGCATTGGTTGGACCCAAACATTTCCACTTATTTACATACCAGTCCAGATTAAATTCCACTTCAGATAATAGACAATTATGTACAATTTAGTGGCGATTTTCAAACAGGTTTTGAGGAGTGTAAGTGAACTTTTTACGACTTCCGAAAGCTTTATATCAGGACTCTTCAAATCTGGATCTCGAATCCAGGCCGTGCTTTCAGTTCTCCCAGGCAGTTAGTTTAATAATTACTGATTCTGATTGGTCAGAGGTTTCACACCTGGTTCCCAGGTAAAGGAAGGCTGTAAAATCAGCAGGGCTCGGACCTTTGAGCAGCTCTGCACTATAGCATCAACCGAGCAGTCTTTGGCGGGCACTGCGCAGTTTCCAGCAGCTGAACATTGTATGCTTTGGTGTGTCTTGAAGGTATCGACAGCCCTGAGGACCTCAGTATTTTGTACTCGAACAGAGCGGCCTGCTACCTGAAAGATGGGAACAGCGCAGACTGCATCCAGGACTGCACCAGGTAAAGGCCAGCAGGCCTGTCAGGCTGCTGCCAAGATACGTTCTGTAGTTTTAAGAGGTCAATGGACTATGGTAATATCTGCTTGAACAGCCAGACCAGATCACTGTGGTCACGGGGGATTTACTCGCACACAGCACTCAGAGCAGGGAAGAAATGAGGCAGCAAGAAGGAAGCAGAGCCCCAGGTGCCCAGTGGACAGATGCAGGCACACATACGCAGGAAGGGCAGAGAGCTGAAACGTGGAGACTGGGGTCTCAGTCTGCCTGCTGCGTAATAGTGATTATCAATGCAAAAAACACGTCATGTCCTTAATGGTATTGTTGCATTAATTCTTTATATTGTCCTGGAGCCAATAATAATTCATGAATTTAATCCGAATCTCAAAAAGAGGACTAGTAAAATATATTCTGTCAACATGTAGAGTTTAGTAAAAATACACCTTTAACCCCTTTTTATAAAACAAACAAGTATGTTAGACGAGGGTCACAGTAAATATTGTATTGTAGTAGTGTAACTTTTGTAATTGTGTCTTCAGGATTATCTCCTTTAGTTTTACCTCTACTAGCCGTCTGAACTGAAACTGACACACGCACTCAGGGGCTTGCATGAATGGACAGGAGGTCTAAGAGGCTGGGATGCGCGCTGGACGTGGGTCTGATCCCAGACGGTTATTCTATTTATACCAGAGCTCTGGAGCTGCAGCCCTTCACCTTGAAGCCAATGCTTCGTCGCGCCATGGCCTACGAGTCGCTGGAACGCTACCACAAAGCCTACGTGGACTACAGGACCGTGCTGCAGATCGACGTAGGGGTGCAGGCCGCCCACGATAGCATCCACAGGTACTGTGCAGCTCAGAGCCCTTTGCTGTGGGAGGGGCTGATCCTGGCACTGTAGATTTTATCCACCTAGATCCTGGTCCTGTTAACCTGTGGTGGCTCAGATCATCAGCTCCACACACACTGGCTAACATCAGGCAGAATTACTTGTCCTGTAAGAGAGGGCTAAAATAAGGGTCAGGGTACAGGACAGCCTGTACCGCTTTGTAATTGATCTGACGCAGCAGAAATGGTGTGAGCCGATGATGAGGCCTGTTTACAATCATGTTTTTGTTTTCGAAAGGATCACCAAGTTGTTGATCGAGCAGGATGGTCCTGACTGGCGGGAGAAGCTTCCAGACATCCCTCTGGTACCGCTGTCGGCCCAGCAACACCGGCAAGAGGAGCCCCCCAGCGCAGAGCTTGCAGAGGCCCGAGCTGCCAGGGCAGCAGAGGAAGCTGGTAGGGATACCTGCCTGCCACCAACGGGCACAAAACGGGCACTGTGGCACAAAAATGGGTCTGCTGGTGTAGTGAGCGAATTCTCCTTTAGCGACATCTCACTCCCAGTAAAGTACTGAGGACCTTCTAAAGGAGATGAAGAATATTACACTTAAGAGTAGACCATTTAGTCCATCTTAAAGAACTGGTTGTTTGGGTTTTTGTAATAACTAAGTGGCTCTGTAATAGACTAGCATCCTCAGAGTGATGCCCACCTTGTGCTTCTTGGGATAGGTCTCGCCGCGACCCTGCAGTCGCACAAAATGGATGGATAGAATAGAAAAGAAAGAATGGATGAATATGAATTTCAGCTTGAATGAATTCAAGGTCTGGGCATGCCTGTAACAGCCAGAATAGAGAGAGAGGCCCAAATACGGCTTGGTACTTCACCATTCAAATACACACCTGCAGCAATCAACAGAAATGTCAGACGGTGGATTCAGGACTGATGCTATGTGAGAGCTGCTAGGAAGGTAATGGCTGTGTGATCCATTTAATGCCTCACTGTTTGTGCTGTTCCCTCCTCAGCTAAGAGAGCAGAAATGCGCTTTTCAGTCTTGAAGGAAGAGGGGAACAACTTCGTGAAGAAAGGGCAGTTTCAGAAGGCCCTGGAGAAGTACAGTGAATGCGTCGCGCTAAAACCCGAAGAGTGTGCTATTTACACCAACAGGTGAGGGCGCACTGCAGCCAACCGGAGCGAAAGACTTATGCGATTGGCTGTTGATGTTTGCTTTCACGCCATGCATCTTAATATCACCATTCTACTAAGACGCAATGCAGTTTGCCGATCTGGGACTTTTAGCTTCTCTGCACGTTCGTGGCAGCAGTAGAGTACAGTGTCAGTGGAAAGGAAGGGGCAACTGGAGGCACTGGCTCAGTGAGTCACTGGGCCCTTTACGTGTGTGGTTGTGCGTGTGGGCCCTGCCCTGGGGCAGGAAACCACAGCAGCCATCTGACGAACATGTGGCTTGTAAGGACAGATCATATGACACGACACGCCTGTGCAAGCACTGTTCCATTGTCTCTTCCGACTTTGTAACTATTGAATCCAAAACTAAATATTCCAGCTGTGTTGCAACACTGTGCCCAGCAGCGGATAGTGCCTCCGAAAGAACCGGTGTGCAATATGGACGGTCGCTGCCCAGCTGGTCACTGAGCAGATTTAAAATGTGTGACATTTAAGGAGCCGCAGGCCATAAGCTCCATGTTGATTATTCGCTCTCTCAGAAGCTGAGCGAGGTGATGTTCAGTGTGAAAATCCCTGTGGAAACGTCAGTGACGTGGCAGGTGGCTGTTATTGTCACATCCTGGGAGGCTCTCAGTCTAAAGTGCGAAAAATCTGCTTCTACAAAAAATGAGTACATCAGTTTTATATATGGAATTCTACTATCATTTATTTTCTTAATTTTTTCATTTACATACATTGTTGAGGACCAATAAAAAATTAAGTAAAAATGGCAATATAGAAGTACATATATAAACAATAACTGTCTGTAGTACAATATTTTGCACCACTGACGTAAATTGATCTGCGGGAGCTAAACAGATCTAAATATGCCAGAATGTATGTGATGTACGTTTTTCAACATGAAGGGTGTCTGACCGTGATTTTAAATGTGGTTCTAACATGAAGCCGAAACAAGTTCGCCTGCATGGAGGTTGCAGTGGTATTTTTTGGTCACCGCTATAGGAGTCATTTTATGCTCATTAAAAGGGGAATTAGGACCTTCACAAGAACTGAGATGAGTTCAGCATGCAGGTTTGTGTCCTTGTTCAAAGGTTTTAGTTATGGTTACTATCAATGAGACAACAGTGTAAATGTAAGGCTTACATTAAGATGAGGAGTAAACCTAAGCATCACGTCTTAGTTTTTACTGTCCAGTTGGTATGTAATTGGTACCATCCTGTAGAAGCAAGTAGGATGGGGTGAGAGCCAGCACATTACTGCAGTAATGGACGAGGGATCTCTGCATTGTGATTCCAGGGCCCTGTGCTACCTGAAACTGGAGCGCTTTGCAGAGGCCAGGCAGGACTGCGACTCCGCCCTGCAGCTTGAGCCCTCCAATAAGAAAGCCTATTACAGACGAGCGATGGCCTACAAAGGCTTGGAGGTGGGTATAGCCAGTGGATAGCCCGCCTCACCCTGGTTGTCTCCAAAACAACCTGGTCATCAGAAACCCCTCCCCACATTTTTGCTTCCTCCCAATTCCCTACCAGACAATCCACATTTTTACTTCCTCTCAGCTCAGCTCCCTGCTGGAGGCTGGGAGGGAGCTGTCTGGGGATCCCCGAAGATCGGGTGGGGAGACACTGCTCTTGAAAGCTGGCAGTGTTTACATGACCCCCATTGTTGTGTGCATGCCCAGAACTACCTGGCATGCAGTTCTGACCTGCAGGAGGTGCTCCGCCTGGACCCCAACGTGCAGGAAGCTGAGCGAGAGCTGCAGGAGGTGACGGCGCTGCTGAGACAGACATTGGTGACCAACTCTCCGGACAAGCCTAGGAAGAACATCACCATCAGAGAGGTGAACTCCCAGCTGTAATGAGGCAGCATTTAGCCAGATGCTCCACTTGGTGTTATAAACATTCCACTGTTTTGGATTGAAGCTATTTTCAAGGGTATGATGCCTAAAGTCTGTACAAAGTAAAAGTGAAATTTGTTTTGTACAGAAATTATGTTCTAATAAGAATGTTACTGTATACCAGAGGTAGGCAAACCTGATCCTGGAGTGCAGGTATCCAGCAGGTTTTCATGCTGCAGGGTCTCTGATGAAGCACAGCTGATGTCAGACAGATAGTAACTCATAAGGTATGACAGATAAGCTGCAGGATAGCAGGTATACAACCTGCAGGATAGCAGGCATACAACCTGCTATATGCCAGTAATGCAGCACTACTTTATAGAAATATCAAATACGTTCAGCATTTTTATGGTTATTTAAAGGCCAGTTTTGTATTATTCTCTATATCGATTGTTTGATAAATTAAATAAATGTAATTTATCTGGAACCAAATGCACGAAACAAGACGTCACAGGAGGGCAGAGGTTCACCTTTTAACAACAGGCGAGTGTAATGACTGGGTTCCCCTTCATGCAGACCAATGACAGTGACGATGAGGCCGATCCCTCAAACAGCAAGAGAAGACAAGAGGACTCTGAAGCATCAGCTGATGACCGCGTTGAGAGGGCGAGCCTTCTGCTGCAGCCCACCAATGCTTACGAGTTCGGACAGGCCCTGAACGCAGCACATTCCAGGGATGACGTGAAGGCCTGTGCAGAGCTCCTACGCTGTATCGAACCTGAGACTCTACCACTCTTTCTGAGTAATAAGCTGGATGGAGAGACTTTTCATTTTATCACACGGGCACTGGACGAGCACCTGCTGCAGGAGGACCCCGGCCTCGTTTACCAGCACCTGAGCCACCTACCTGCAGCAGACAGGTTCTCGGTATGCTCCCACCTGCAGGCTTCACTCTAAAAGATGGATCCTTCAGCCAGAACCATGGCGTCTTCTTTACCTTCCTGCTGACTGCCACCCCTCTCTCTTTCCAGGTGGTGCTGATGCTTCTGGGCCAAAATGAACGCCAGCAAATAACTCACCTGTTTGACCATCTGTCGGCTGTGGTGAGCAGGGAGTTCACGGTGAACGACGTACAGGACCTCACAACCAAATACATCTAATGTCTTCCTGCTACCTCTCGCATGCATTTGAGAGGAAGATCTATGCAAACAATACAGATACACAGTGTAAAAAAAACCTGCATTATGTATTGAAAAGAATGAAATTAATTTAAATCTCCTACGGTGAAAGAAAAGCTTTTTATGAGGATGGACTCTGCATTAAATTAAGGGTCATATTCCTAGTTTCTACACTCATTTACTTTAGAGACATTAAGACTTCGTAAACAGGCTTGGGTTGAGTTTTCCTTTTAGAAAGTCTAAAGTCTTATGTTTTTACTAGAAGATAAGACTTAGATAAGAGTTAAAGAATGGTTGTCTTAAAGGAAAAAGCAATATATGGTAATATGTTATATAAGGCACTCAGGTTGAGACCAGGAAGGAACTGGGCAAAACATGAACTAGTGGGATCAGGAATGAGCAATGTGATGGGGCAGCTTTTGGGACCAGTGGCACAGAGTATTACAGTGGCATGTAACACTGCATTTGGGACCATTTGTTTGGATGTAGTGGTGCACAAGGGCTGTCACTGGAAGCAGGTCAGAAAGCAGTTGCCCACAGTGGGGGACAACGGTCTGCAATGTGCTTCTGTTCCTGAAGCAAGACTGCGACACTTCACCATGGCTTCAATGCGCATGCTTGCTTTTCCTTCTGCAGCCTAAGATGCATCTTTAAAAATAAAGGGAGCTAACCTGTGTTACAATACAGCTAAAATGCATAGGCTTATGTGGCAAAGGTCATGAAAGGATTTGCAGGTGACTTTTACTCTGATTGGGGAGTTTGATTCTGAAATGTGCAAGATACTAATTTAAATTGGAACGGGGGAGGGTGAAGTGTGTCATAGCAGTATTATTACTGATAGCATTACACTATCGGTATATATGCATCCCTGGGGAAAAGCAGCATCTCTGCTGGGCGTGTGCCTTTCAACTGGAAGTTCTCTTATTCGACTCAGGTTTAGTTCCTGGCGTTAAAGGATTTTAAATGTATGTACAGATTTTAGAATGTCCTAGAACAGTTATTGTACAACTGTCAACCATTGTATGAAATCCCACTCCACCCTCAGAATGAATGTAGTTTGCTAAATTCAGGGTAAAGATCTCCTGCAGAAAGAGCAATAAAGCGGCATGTCATGTAATGCATTATGATCTGTACAAGATGTAAAAATTATGAAGTTGCGAAACTTACATTTGAGTGTCACCCCCCATATGAATAAACTGGACTGACCATTTCAGTGTCATCTCTGGGGAAATGGTACCCAACTGACTAAATCATTTAACTTGGAACAAGTAGTGGTTGCCTCAAACTGGAATATTAATTTCATACGCATCGTGGACTGTTCATTTGCCATTTCACGTTAATATCACAAACAAGCTGAACACCTTTTTGAAACATGAATGTTGATTTATTCAACAAAGTGATACACAAAAGCTCTTTAATTATAGATATGCATTTACACGCATATTATAAAGCAATTAGCAAACAAATATACAAATACCATAAGCGGTTTTGCACAAGTCATACCTGGCACTAGTGTTCAAAGTAAAAGAAACAGGAGGAGAGAAGGCAAAAAGCAGCTTGTGGCATTTTCATCACTCCAGTCATTCAGCAGCACCAGAATGGCAACATGGACAGGAATTAGGGAGGGAATCCCAACCCTCAGATGCTTAGAGAACTGTGGTACATCAGAATTAAACATCACAACAAGTGTTAAGAGTGCAGGTGCTCAGGCCTTCCTTAGTTGCTTGGCGCAGTATCTTTAAGCAAGTACAAAAACAGCGACCTGTGAACTTGAGTCTTCAGACATGTTCCTCATGGTGAGGGTGTGAGTGCTCACTTGCACCCTGCTGAGGGTACCACTTGGAACCCCTCTCTGAACAGACGTCAAGGGTTAACAGGAACACAGAGCATAAGCCTGAGTGTGGTCTTTGGTAGGCAATTTGTAGTCGTTATTTCACCATGTCTACCACAGTATGTGAAAGCTCTCTTTCCCAACAACGTCAGGAAGACATTCACATCAATCTTATGCCGAAAACAGAACAGCGAATGTAATTCAAAGGCACTATGAGTCAGCAAATATATAAAACTGAAAGAGGTGAATTCAACAGCTTGAATAAATTGCCTTTGAACCGAAAATCTCCAGCTAACAAAATGAGGGCTCAAGACCCTTTTGATTTGTTCCAAACCAGAACAGTGGTCATCAGTCCTGTTTCTCCAACTGTGTCTTCTACTCTCAAACCCTGTCGTCCCACATGCATTCATGTGAGCTCCCCAAGAAGGGAGACTACCCCATCGCTGCCTGGTCAGTCAGCTCTGCTTCCCAGTGTCCTCTGGTGCTCTGTCCAATTCAATGAATACCTTATATCCTACTCCACAGAAGGTTCCTGTTATCCATCATCTCCACAACAGAAAGTTAATAAATAAAAATCATTTTTACAAATGTAATATAATTACCACAATCATTCGCATAAAATAGCACGGTCTGGTCCCCATTTCTTTTTTGCTGAAGTGAGAATGTGCACCATAATAACCGGAACAGAATCTCTTACAACGATGGTGCCTTGACCTCTACCTCGCATTCTCTATGCTCTCACCATGCTTCCCATCTGCAGCCAAAACACTAGTTACCAGCATTCTCTTCTGCCGATTTCAACATCGCCTCCTCAAAAGTGTAAGAAACTTCCCACATTTAAATGGATACCCCATCAACTCACTTAAATCGAATAATTAACAGATTGCAAAAATTTAAGCTGGTTTGGAAAGTAACTCCTTTGACTAAGGAAATGCCCCTGGAACAGGTGAAGCAAAGGTGGTTAGTGGCAAGTAAGTAGCACGGCCTCCATAGACAGCACTTAAGGTTTAGATTTCAGTTTGAATACAGGCGTTTTTCACAGCACTGGCCAGCTGAGGCCGGTTGTTATTCTCCTCTTTCGGAGGCTCTCCTGTGCCGGGATCCTGCTCTGTGGAGCACATTAGGTTGACACTCTCCTCAGTGACGAAGCACAACGGAGGAACCTCGGGGCTCGGCGGGAGGGCCTGAGGGTGCACCTGGGAGGGGCAGTTTTCTAGGCGGTCGTGCTCCACCTCGGGCAGCGGACTGACGGCAGCCAAGCGAGGGTGGCAGTCATTGGAGCCGCGGCTGGGGCCCTTGGCGCTCTCGGGGTCGGAGCAGCTGAGTTCAGAGGAGACGCGGCTGCAGTGCGACTCCGCCACCGATGGTAGGCTGCCGCTCAGGGAAGGAGGGTCAAATTCGCTGGAGTTGGTACGGCGCCGGCCCAATAACTGGGCCTCCATGTCCTCACGCATCTCCCCGCCATGGGAGCCGCCTTTCCGCCGTAGCTTGGTCTTGCTCTGCTTACCGGAAGGGCAGGACGAGGAGGGCACCTTGGAAGGAGGACAGGTAGAGTGCTGGGCGTCTTCCACACTGCTGCCACCGCTGTGGTGTCTTTGCTTGCTGGGCTTAGATTCTATGTCGACTTGAACCTCCATGCTGGTTCCATCCCTAATCCCACAAGCGAAGAAAGAGAAACACCATCTTAACATCGTGGCAGCAGGAACGGCCTGTACTTGAACTGGAATTTGGTCCGAGTTGGTACCTGTCCAGAGGCATGTAGGAGTTGAGGATGGACCCAGCCATTGCTTTGGTGCTGGCACTGTCACTGACCGTGCCCAGACTGACGGTGCCCGATTCCCCACTCAGGCTGTGCCTCTCCTTCTGAACGTCAGCCTGTACCTCCAGTCTGGTCGATGGGGAGCAGAGAGCAGGTGTAACCAGCATGACCTCCTTAACAGCAGTCAAACTTGCAAGACCATGTTCTGTCCTCCCAAAATACACACCAGCCCCTGTTAGCCACCATACCCCCCATTCACTGTTTCATGGAAATTGTGTCAAGTTGTGTCAGCTCCTGCAGGGTAGGATGCCGTAGCCTGACTCGTGTGACTCCAACACAAACGTCTAGAGAGACAGAAGGTGCCATCAGCTGCCCCTACCTGTTGAAGCAGCTGACCATGGCGCTGCCCGACAGGCTGCCCGTGATGCTGGCCCCAGCGAGCGCCAAGGTGCTGGCTGTCTCACTCAGGTTGTCCCTCATGGCACCGATGCGCTCCATGTGGCTCCCGCTGGCACTCAGGCTGCCCGTCAGGCCCCCCACGCTGCCCTCGCCGATGCTGGGGTTATTACGCGTCTCTGCCACCGAGGTTGTGTCTGAGAGGTGGGGGCTTTAGTTTTAATGTCAAATCACTGAAGTGTGCGAACTAACATTTTATTTACATTAAGGAATTTTAAGTTTAAAAGTGCTCCAAGAATTATTGTGCTTCCCTCTGAGATCTAAGCTGCGAGTTGTCACTGCACTCCCCCCCCCCCCACACAACACACACCAGACCATTTCCTCACCTGTGACTGCTCCGGCGCTGCCCGCAGCCATGTCGTTTTCATCATCAAACTCGATGCGCACGCCTTTGCCGTTGCCGGCCGACACCCCGCAGCCACCACTACGGCACAGGGAGATCGGCACCACGCCATACACATAGGCCAACATGATGGGAACCCCGATGCCTGCAACAGACAAGCACACAGGTCAGAAAAACAGGGATGGGAATGCCAACAGAGGAGCAACTACATAAATCAGCCACAAGGGGGCACCAAAAAGATAGAGAATCATTTAAACAGCTTTTAAATCAACCTGCTATTATACGATAAGGGAACAAATATGCAATTATTTAACCAATACACAAAACCTTGTTGGACTGAATGGCAAAACAGAGAGTCAGTTCAATACCTGCTGACAAGTATGAGGAATTGTCCTGGAATAAACTGATACATGGTCCCCTCTTCCCCACAGTAACACACAACTGCCCCCCACTACAGCCCGGATTTCCTTCAAGCTTGAAGGAGTTTAATGCCACTGTCCCATTAAGCTAATTATTGTTGAGTAGCTCTCGCTCCAAAACTGCTTAGACCAGGGTATTGACTGGAAGCCCACCCTAGCTGCATTTACCCCTAGTCGACACTGACAGCACATTAGTAATGTGCCATTCGCCTCACTTGTACACTGCTTTGGATAAAAACCATCCACTAAAAAACAAACAAATACGATTCTTCATAGACAGGCATTTATACTCTGCTGCTGTGTTTTGGCACCACACAGCCAGGGGAAGAAGGACACGCTCACCGACTGTCACAGCAGCCACCACAGGAGAGACTATGACAGACAGGGTCACGCCACCGGCAATCACCAGGTTCCTCTTGTGCTTAGAAATGTCTTTCCCTTCATAGCGGCTATGAATCTGAGGTGAGGGAGAGAGAGAGAGAGAGACCAGCATACGGCAATGAATAGAAGTGACAGACAAATCCGTGTCAAAACAGTCACCAAAATAGCCAGGAAACAGAGTGGTGTTTGGGTGGACTGAAATAACTTGGTCAAAGGAATAACTATCAACAGATGCAGCATCCAGTTACACCTGGTTTATGAGTGGGATAAGAGGGAAAGACGCATTAAATCCATATAAAATTTTTAATTCCAGCAGGACAATTTTAGATTCTGAGTACAGATGAAAATTCAGCTCAAATGCAGAATATTAAGTTTTAAGAGCCTCCAAACTGGTCCTCAGGGGAATCTGTCAATTACCAGAGAACAAGCAGATTTGCCAAATAAGGGACTATGTCAGGCCTACGAAAACCTGCTGCTCAGTATAACAGGCCATTTACAGCAGCAATCAATCTTAAGCTATACAAGTTCCGGAACATGGTGTTGCAGCCGAGGACAGGGCCATTCGCACAGAAGATTGCTTTTCTAACAAAAAGGTAGCCATTTCTCCTCTTTTACGAGCGTCACGTGACCCACCTTCCTCCCAACATACACAGGGATGCCGATGATCATCGCTGGGATGGCGATGCCGGCGATTAGCGCGATGCCCACCGGAGCCCCCACCAGCGTGCCCAACTGCCACAGGATCTTCTTTTTGCGACTCCAGGGCTTCTTGCCCCAGAAGGTGCAGCCCGATGGGCTGAGGATGGCAAGAAATAGTTCACAACACAGGCATTCCTACATCTCTAACGTTGAAGGACATTACAGGACTGGTTTGAACAACATAGTGCTGTGGGAATTCCCAAGACTTCAGAAATCAAGTTCAACTTCTTTCATGAATAACAAAGACAATAGAAAAAAAATTAAAATCAATAATAAAAAAAATCAAATAAGCTGGTTGGGAAACAGTGTGAGTTGCATCTAAGAGTTACAGGTCTTGATGAAACTGCAATTCAACCAGGGAAACAAGGGAAAGGATGCTTCACTGCAGCCTCACCTCAGGTAGTGCAGATCCGAGATTTCCTTCATGCAGAGCCAGCAGAACTCACAGCCACACACAGCACATGTCATGTGGTTACAGCTGCCATCGTTCATTTTGATGATATAAGCTGCACAGCGTGGGCAGGGCTTGATGTCATCAGCTGTCACATGAGAGACACACTTTGGAAACCCGCTTGGATTCACAACTGCTAAGAAGTTCACAGAGGTTTTAGGAGTAGCTACCTGCCGCCCCGCTCTCCTGACTATAGCTGAGTGAGGAGGAACGCACGGTTCTCAGCCTCAGGCTCTGGGCCCTCTGCTGCCGGGCAGCATCGCAGGTTTGGTTGGGGTGCCACAGCTGTTTACAGTGGTAGCAGAACTCTGTGCCACAGCCCTCCCGGCCGCATGTGATCTTTGGGCAGCTGGCACAACCGAAGGCAATGACTGCATACCTGTAAGGGACAGAAGACACGTTTTAAAGGTCACAGAGCGACACAGAACAGAGGCCGGGCCACTCCCCTAAGCAGAGCCTCATAAAGGCAGCGGGGGGTGGGGAAGAGTGCAAGGCCCCCCTCCATTCCTGTGAGGGCTCAGCCAAGCCACACTCAGCCAGCAATCAGCATCACCGCGCACATCCCACACACAAGATCACACGATCTGTTCACTCAGACTGGGGTGCTTTCAGAGACCACAGGAAAATGATCAAAGATATTTCAGATACAAATTCCAACTGCAAGACAACATACGGGGCTTATTCCCTGCATTAAACCCCAATATGTGGAGGTCAATGTGCGGCTTCAAAAGCAATAAATATCTGGACAGGACAGCTGAAAAAAAATGAACACTTACAAAAACAAAGATGTGATTGATTCCTTTTAGTGAACGTGCCGAGTTTCCCAACACACCTGTGCAAAACGCTGTACTGAAATGCATTTAAAAAGTAGTTTAAAGGATACAGGGACAGGAACCTGCTAGAGCATGCATGCCTGGCACTGAGCCTCCTACCCGCTGTGACACCATGCAGAGTCTTTACCAGCTGCAACATGCTATAGCACCCAAGCAGAACAGTTACGGCAGACGACTCAAATCATTTTACACATCAGCAGACTAAGCACACCGCAATAACAGCAGGGCAAACTGCTGCACGACAAGTGCCAAGCCGTTGTGTGCTTTGTTACATACGTAAGTGCATGTGCAGTGCAAACATGGGCCCCATCTGCTAAGGAAAACCGACAAGCAGCCAAGAATGAAACCAGGGACTCACCACTGCAGTGTGTGTAAAAAAAAAATGTACTCAAACTGACTATTTAAAGAGAGTATATGGGAAGAAATGATACACTACATCCAACTGTTACTGTGTCAAAGCAATTACTCTATTGAAACAATCGAAAGTCTTTCCACAAAAGCTGGAGTGTTGGGAGAAAAATCAGGCTGGATCGGGGCGAGAGGACAGGCGAAGGCACTGCGGGGGCCAAACCGTCTCCAGGAGGAAATGCTCCACAGATGTGCAGCTCTACACCATCTCAGTGACAAAGTTTCCACTAACAGGTATGTTGGCCTAGGGCCAGGGACAGTGACAGCAGCTGGCAGAAGGGGCTCATAAAGGGGGGGGGGTTAGAGGGAATTTTCCTCCCTTGAGGGGGCTTCTGTGAGAATAGTTCATTCTCATACATCACAGGTCCATGGTCCAGCCAACTCCTGTAACAAGCCTCAGATGAGACCCCGGAGTTTAGATTTAAACAGCTATTCAAAAGAACAAAGGGGGAAGGGGGAGGGTATTTTCAATTCCAAAGAACTGAAAGCATATTAGTTTTTCCACCCGTCTTTTGGCACTGTACCGTAGTAAACCTTTGACGGGGTTAGTGTTATTTAAAAAAAACACAAAAAAGGCTTGAATTCAGTACATGAACAGGAAACTGAGATAGCAGCCTACAAGCCAGGGAAAACAATGAAAAGGAGTTCTCCAAGCACACTCCCCCTCACTCAACAAAGAGCAGCATATTCACAAGGCGCTGACGTCATTCTGTCCACACGCGTCTGACTGATGGGACAGGACAACGAAACCCCCAGGAAACGGCCCAGCCAGCAGTCGTCAGCGAATAGGTATCCCAGCGGAGCGCCGTTCCCAGGGCTGTGGATGTCTGGCCTGTCTGCAGCTCGCAGATGTGCTCTTCAACAACACTCTCACTCTGCGCACTGGCAGCAAAGCAGAGGTCAGCGGTCTGCCGCGACATCCACGCTGCGGTGTCCAGGCAATGCCTGTTCAGTGCATAAAAGCACTAGAGCCAATGATTTCACTTTGTCCTTGAGCATAGTCGACCTCTGATCCTGATTGCAGAAGGCAATTTTCAAATTCAGTATTATTACCACACGCCAATAAGACGGCAAATTGCACCATAAAAGATTAAACCTTAAAACTATTGTGAGGATGAAAGATCCAGAGAAACTCAGTACATTTACATGCATAGAAAGAAAATCGAACTGTTGTGTTAGCCCGACTAAAACTGGACGTTTTAAGTACTGTACATGTACACATGTTGGTCCAACTGAAATCAACCCAAACAGAATTTCTGGAAGTCTGAATAAGACACCTAGATAATGCGACTGGGAGTTATATATACATATATAACATATATTTCAACACACGTTGAAATCGGCCTCAAACTGGCCCATGTGCTCTCCGCATGCTCCAGTCTCTCCCCCCCCCCCCCCACCGGATTTGACCCAGAAGTAACAGAAAAGGCCAGTACGCAGAAAAGGCGTGGAGCACAGCAGAGGTCGCGTTGTTGCCGCACTCCAGCACCATACAGTGGTGTCGTCTACCTTCGGGTGACACCATAGTCACAAGGAAAAGCGTGCATCTCGTATTTCTTTAAAAGAGGAAAAAAAGAAACACAGCACATACAAAATGTACAACGCTGTAAAGCTGTCCAGTTTAAGGCTCCGCCAAAGAGCTCTTTTCCACCGCACCAGGCACTGTACTTTTGGTACTTCATGAAGATACCAAAAGTACGGAACTTCAATGTGTTGGTTTTCTACTGGTATAAATATTGTTACTAGTGGTGAATAACAGCACAATGCAAGGCGAAGTATTTTGTACAGAGTTTGAAAGATGGCTGTAGTAAGACTGGATGACATGCGATGATACCAATATCGCATGTTACGCATATAGTTGGGTTCATCAGAAATTTGTGTTGAACCCCTTTTTTGCATTACAAACACCAATATTTATTACAACAAAATCATATTGCAATTTGAAAAATTCCAACACTGTACTGCTATAGTATATTATGTAAAATACTTTTTCTTGTCATTCTATCCCAATCTTGTATCTGTCTTAACCAGATCGCAATTAAAGCTTGTCACTTCATTTGTCCACGCATACATTATTATTAATTAATTATTTTTTTTACGCCTGAGATGTAATAGGTCAACAGAAAAAAGCCCAGTACTAACAAGCTTAAAGAAGCCATATCGCCACCTAATGTGGCGGAGTCAGACATACTTGGGTCAATAAATCGATTCCCTTCCCATGCATGTATACTGGGACAAGGACAGTAGTCTGATTAAACAGCTTAGAACTATAACCAGAGCTTTATTGGTTAGGTATGTAAACCTACTGACTGAAGCCAATCCACGGCTCCAATCACAATTATTAAATGCAATATACCACCAATCATGAGGGGTTCCTCTGCTTAAAGTTAATTGACATACAGGTTGTGCACCACATGCCGACAGGTAGAATATGGAGGCTGAGCAGATCGGCTGACTTGCTAGCCTAAGCCACTTGGCCCTCTGCCAGGCTTCTGGCGGGGAATCTGTTGTAAGCACAGTAGTGAGATTGGGTGGATTGCAAGGCATTTAGGAGCCAACACCCAAGATGACCCACTGACCTGTTCAGCTTGCAGCCTCAGTGATCCTCATGCTCCCCATACTGGCCAGTCTAAGGGTGCTTTTCCACAGCACTAAGCACTGTACTTTTGCTTTTCCATTGACTTCTGGTCTAGTACCAGTACCAAAAGCGGTAAAACAGCTGGGGTACTTCTTTGGTACCTTGGGGTGAGACTTGAAGCGCTTTGTCGGCTGGTTACGCAATGTGAAAGTGCCCTAAGATGCAGCAGCTTCAAACCTGCTGCAATTCATCTTATAAAGTCTGAATTTGCGCATACATACATACGCACACAGCTCAATCTACAGGATAGATCCACCATATTACATCTGAGAGTGTGCTCCACACAAGAGACCTTTTATCAAACACCAGAGAGGGAAGCTGAAAGCCAGCAACACTGACACAGTAGGTAAAGCAGCAAGAAGTGTGACCAGCAAGGTGAAACATTGTTGGCAAGTGTATTGTAAGGCACTTGAACTACATGCACAGCTTCCATCAATAAATAAATTTAAAAGTTAAGGGGGTTAGGGACAACTTAGACAAGTTACTGAAACTGAGCCTCACAGAAAGCCTGGAAAAGGACAGAACTCAAATTACAATTAAAGCAATGGCTGTTATGCAACACAGAGGGGAATCAATTGCCAATGAGCACACCCACATACCAACCAACGCCATTTCCTGCCAAATGACCAAGAGAAAACTCGCAGTGAAGCAGCACATAAGAGAAATATTTCACATGAACAAAGGAGCAGGATGAGGCTGGCAAAAGGCATGGAACTTCATGACATGACTAACGTTTTTGGCCAAGGTGTAGAGAGTATGCTGATCAAAAACCAGTTTGCAGCAGCAGGTGACCAAAACCAGGTCCAGGCAAGTCTATGTTACTCTTAAGGTTTGTGTGTGTGCGTGTGTATTGTGCTTGCTCGTTTAAAACATGAGACTGCAAGTAAATTCCTTGTATGTAAAAGTACTTGGCAATAAATGATCGATTCTGATAGGATGGCACCCCGGTGTGGGCGTGCCCTGCATTGCTTAACATTGGCTTGAATCTCACTTTGAACCAACACTAAACAAGGAGTTATGAGCTACTAAAGCAGACAGCCATGAAATTCAACAGAAGTTGTATGGATTTCCCACAGATGCTCAGTCTTACCCGCAGTCGGGAGCAGGACACCAGCGGCAGTCAGGGTCTGCCACCAGCCAGCGACGCAGCATGAACTCCTCATACTTCTCCATGAGGGCACGGTCAGCCAGGATCATGCGGATGTCGTGTGGGTTGAAGCGCTCAGTGCACTCCGGGCAGCTGATGTTCACACGGCTCTCCGAGATCTCAATGCGCAGGTATTGACGCAGGCAGTCTGCGCAGGAGCGGTGGGGGCACGTCATGATCTCAGGGAAGCGGTCCCGTGCATGCCGAAGCAGGCACAGGGGACACTCCAGCAGCTCTGAGGACGAGGAGGTCGAGGAGGATGAAGATGGCACCGAAGAGGCAGCACAAGAAGAGGTGGAGGCCGTAGCCGGCACAGAAGCAGCAGCTTTTTCTTGGCAGCCCTCAGAGCGTACACTCTCCACGCTGGCCACCGCGTCTGCCCCGAGGTCACGGGACCGGCATTTGGGCTCGCGCCGCCGCCGGAACAACGAACCCAAGGACAGTCGTCGCTTCTTGGGCGCCTTCTTGACAGACGGCAGGCTGACAGAGGACGCAGCAGATGACTGCAGGTCCCGGTCCGAGCCGGCCGGTGGGCGCTTCTGCAGGCTCATAGCTCCAGGTGGAGCGAGTACATGAGCAGAGCAGGGGGAGGGGGGAGGGAGGGACGGAGGGACAGGTGTTCTGAGTGGGAAGCACTGGATCTAAGACATAGTTGCCTTAAATCTGACAGTCAAGTGTCACAAACTGCCGAGTGTGGGGGGGCGGGGGGGGTGTACTCTGTCCAGGAGGAAGGTGAGGTCAGCAACGCCTGCAAACCTGTGTAATAAAACACATGAAATACACAATTAAAAAGTGAGATCCACACAAACAGAAGCAAGATGATGGTACAGGACTTCGGAGATTGTGAAATGGCCAACACAGAATCCCAAAAAGCTTATTTGGCTAATTCTCCCCACAAAAGGAAGAGAGCTCTGAACAAAGCCTGCATGATCAATCAACTAATGTCCATCTTTAACACTCTGAAGTTTGAGGAGCCAGATAGGCACTACTAAAGCATCAGTATAAATGTGCTGCAGATATTACAAACAGCTTGGAAATAAAAGATTCAGACATATGCTCATGTGAGGGGGGGGAAACTACAGGCAAATATTAATATTCTACAAATTAACCATTGGGCTCCAGGGCTGCGCTTCAGACACATGCTGCAGACCATTTACATAAAAGGGGTGGGGAAATAGAAATAAAACCCTTTAAATCTACAAAATGCAGCATGAGCAGCACAGACAGAATGAAGCACACTGTGGGAGACTAAGAATGATGAGACAATCCATTTCAGGGGCATTGTGTTCTCAGAATTCTGGCCAGTATGAGACCTGATCAATACCCTGCAGGCTTAACAGTGACCGATGAACCACAATTCAAGACTTGAGGCAAACTTGTTTAAACACACACACACAGGCCACTTTATTAAGTACACCAGGAAGAACTCACTTTTGCCACTAGAACCACTACAAGGGTAGATGTATGACCATCGAAGCAGTTTTAAACCCACTGTTGAACTGAGCTGTTGTTGCATTTGTAGCTTGCCTGTTAATTAGTTTAGTCATTCTTCCCTGAACTCCCCCAGTTTGTGAAAAGACATGCCATTGATTCTGTGGTTCACAATACTCCTGGTAAACTCTAGACACTGTAGTGCTTAAAAATCCCAGGAGACTGTTTCAGTGACCAAATCCAGCACTAACAAATGCAATTAAGGTAAAAATTGCTTGGATTCTTATCTGCTGTAATGGTTAGACGAACAGTAATTGAACCTACTGACCCAGTCGGGATGTTCCATGTACCGAGTTGCAGCCACAGGAGCCGTTTGGAGAACCAGGCTGTTTGCATTAACAAACAGGAATATTTAATAAACTAGCAAACACTTTTCAACCTGAGGGGCTGGTGGTGATCCAAGTAGTGCAAAATATCACTGATAAAACATATCAATATCCAGTGATAGGATTACCAACAAGGAAAGATTTGGATGATAAATCTGCGTAACAAGCTGTTTTTCAGGACGGAAAAGTCATACGAGTCTGGAAGCGGCAGTGCAGTGCAACATCACATTGGCAACTGGGCTCATCGCAGGCCAGGCAGCCACAAGCTGGCAGTTACACTGGTCAAGACAACTAAGTGCTTGAATGTGTACAGTGACTAGAAATAAGTTTGATCGTGTTGCTACAGTGAGCACCAAATTTGCTTTCAGTTTTAGGTGGTTTAAAGCAGTCCTTTTCTCTTAGTGAGAGAAGGTTTTGTCTGAGCATGCATATTAACATCTAACAAGAGGCAGCTAGAACACTGGCAGTTGTCCTTGACAGATACCTTTTCATACACTAATGTCAAAGCAATAATTCAAAGCAGTCATCTGGTCAGGTGCATTCGATTTTGGATACAACTTCAGGCCACATACTGAAACCCAAACCATGTGTGGACCCCCACAGCATCAACAGCGTCTCCTTAAGAGTTTCACACAGAACAATGTTTTCTTGCAAATTCACCTTTTTAAACATATTTCTGAGGGGTGTCAAAGAGGGCTAAAAAGATCGATGGGGTTGGATGAAAAAAAGAAAAGATCTGATTAATACTACTACGGAGGCCCAGAGCCTGGCAGAAAAATAAATCAACATATTTAACCTGATATCTTCAGCGACACAACCCAGCAAAGTTCCAGCTGCGTGCATGGCATCTTACAATTAATGTGGGGGTACAATGATAGTTATTAATGCCAGAGGCTGATCACCACATGAATTGAAACTCACCTAGTGAAGGAAAACAAAATGTGAGAGACTTTAAAATACTAATCAGAAGGGCACTCTTAACAGAACAAAACAGTAGCACCGGGAGACATGTATAACGCATAATTATAGAACATGGCTTGAGACCACAATTATAACTCTTAAAGAAGTATATCCACAACAACAACAATTACCAACTCAAATGAAAGCAAAACCTTCTGGGAGTGTTGGAAAACTTCTAGAAAGAGGGTTGTCTTGAGTGGAATAACAATGACATCAAGAATAAAGCCTCTACACTTAGTCATTTGGGAGTGACCCATGACTTGGAAAAATGTGTTTCGGTAAATCAGGGCCTTTGTGCACAAAAGGGCTTCTGAGAGTTTGTATAGGTACAAGCATAACCTGTCAATGGGCAACCAAGCAACAACAAAAAAGCATGCAAGTCCTGTACACATGCATTACATGCAAAAGAGGAGAGAGAAGAAAAAAAGTGAATCTCATGAGCAGGATGTTTTCGAAGTACCACGGTCAAGATTTTAGCAGTACAGCTTTGTCGAGTCAAGGTCAGTAAAAACTCATCATTGAAGAATGCTCATGTCCAAACTCTAACACCCTACCCCCCTGCAATACTCATGAAATTTAAGGAATTTAACATACTGCCTGTGCATAAAAGTGTTACTTGACAGTTCAAGGTGCTTCATTAGGCTGCAGAATCTAGGTGCTTCCCCATGAAAGCACCAAGCAGGTGAAACTGAGTATGGCCCATACCCCAACATAATCTGCCAGATATCCTCTAGCCCTGAAAAACAAGCTTAGCCTTGTGCCGAAGGCCAGCTTGGACTGGCATGTGACAGTACAACGGCAACACAAATACAAAACGGAGAGTGTATTACAGTATTGCTGGCACAAGTGCATCAATTAGAAGTGGTGGTGGTTTAGGAGTAGTGTCCCTAAAGAGGGGGGGGGAACCTGATGTTTTTAATAAAGTGGTTGAGGAGAATCTTCTTCCAAGGCAGATAAGATTCAGATCCAGCTTCCTTTCTGAACAGAATCTCTCAGTGCACTTGCCTGAGATAATGCTCCCTCTTCATGGGGGAAGGGTAGTTGGAGAAAGGAGGACAAAAACAAAAAACAAACCGTTGATTAAAAGAAGAGGTTTCCATGGGCACCGTGGCTCTCAGCTGTGAGTCATATGGAGTGTAGCGTTCATGACCTTTGTGAACAGGCACCATAAAGATAACAAGCAAACTTTCTGCCTTTAAAGAACCACTTCATGCTGGCCATAAGTTACCAAGTTCTTCTCCAGCTACATTTAACAAAATGAGGGAGGGCTGTGTACTTTCCAGCCAGATTTATATCTATCAGCTGTTTGTGGACCCTAAAACTGGGAATGCAGAAAAATAAAAGCAAGCAGGAAATTGACAAGCAGATGGGTGGTACAAGCAAAAAAAAAATTCAAACTCAAACATTAATTCCCTCCTAACAGACATACTCCATGACCTCCCCTCACTTTTTCTTGGAAAGTGGAGGGGTGGGCAGGGGAAGTTATGGATGCCTACGCAGGTAGCAGAAGGAGAGAACAAAGCAGATGCGTGCACACACAAAGACACACGCACATGTTGGCCCTAATCTGGGGACCATCCATTCATTTCTATGGGGAACACACTAGTCCCAATCATGACACCCTAACCCTACCCATCCCTAACCTTAACCATAAGTAACCAACCCAAATACAAGACTTTAGGCATTTTTACTTTTTTTGATTGCATTCACAGATTTTTATTAAAACTGACATATAAAACTGACATTATCCAAATGGGGACCTGAAAAATGTCCCCAAAAGTAGGGAAATTTCAGGTTTTACTACACTTAGGGGACAATTTGGTCCTCAAATGTGATCTATGCAGTCACACACACAGCTTCAAAAGCTTTAAATAACAAACCTTTTGGGGTCCCAGGGTACAGGCACTATCTGAATTCATTCATAGGACATATTCATAAAACACTGACTGCGGAGGAGGTTCCTGTAAAATACTTTCTTTACTTTAAAGCAGCAACGAGAGACTGGGCTTGGGGGAGGCTTGCGTGAATAATCTCGTACATGCAGGTGATCTCAAACAAGGCAGTCTGAAATTAACTTTTTGACTCATCGGCCAAGACGGCTGGTAGACGGGGGTTGGGGCGGGGGAGGGGGGGGGAGTCTACTGACCAAACCAATTTTTCAGTGACCAAAATTAAAATATCCTTCTGTGTCATATATGCATTTCTTATAGCATTTCATTCATATAATACAGGTATTATGTTGAATACAAACTGATAGAGGCCAGAGAAGAATTTGAACAAAATTTTATCATGGTTAAACTAAAAATTAAAGTTGTCTTGATCTCAAAATTCTACTTAACATGTTTGCTATAAAGCATACTTCAGGGACATAAGTAAATGTGAATTTTTGTTAAAATGTGAATTCGCTTAAAGCTCATCCTCAGACTCCTCACTCTGCAATGTTCCCCAGTTTCATCATTTTATTTCCGATAACAAATGAGTTGTTTCTGTTTTTGTCTTTGGCACACTGCAGACACACAGAACTCATGGCCACCATAGCCTCTGCGTCATGCTGTGACCAGCCTCAGATAGATCTGCCGTCTCCAAACCTCCATTTCACAGAACTTTTTCGCAGGTGTTTTGTTCTTTTCCTGGGTGGGTTTTCATTTTAAAGATTGGCATACTCCTTGTAAATATGGCCACGTCGCATTTAATTAGTCTGCCACCAGCTACTGTGTGGCTAACGGAAAGTGATAGTTACCCACATTCTGCAAAGGCCAATACGTACTCTGCCTCTGACTGGCTATTGTTAGTTGGTTATGGTTTGTCAGACAGTTAATAGGCTTCCACAAAAAAATGCCAGTCTTAGAGAGGCAATAAGAGGCAGAGCAGGGTCAGTTCTTCACAGAGTGAGTGAGAACAGAAGCCAAGCCCACATAAATTAAACACTGTACACTCTCAAGAAAGTGTTTTATTATTACAGAACTTTTGATACAAATATTTACAGGGTAGAGTTTTCTGGGATTTACTGGAAAATCTACTCACATTTGGCACCTGGCGTGTGTTAATTTTGGACCCTGAGGGCATAAAGCGCAAGAACGGCCAAATCCCTAGATTCTAGACCAGAGGTGGACACATTTCAGGCCACTGTCGCATAAATGCATCTGTATCCTCAAAAAGAACATTTCAAAAGTGCAATGTCCTGAAGCACGCTGCTCCTTCTCTCCTTCATACGGAACTATCAATGCAGCAAACACAATGCTCAGTGCCAACACTAACAAATTTACTTTGAAACAAACACTAAGTGTGGTGCAGCTAACACATCAGACACTGATGCACATTCAGCCTCAGCATATTATTTTGATGTTAAGATTATATGCGGCTTCGGTTCTTGAAAGTTCTGGATACACAAAAAAACCGAAGGGGGGAAAAAACTTCGTTTAAAGAAGGTTAAACAAACTGAGAAAAGGAAGGGAAAACAGCCTGGATGACAAACCACTTTTTAGAGGAATGATATCACACAAGGGAAAAAGCACTGAAAAGTGCAGATCATAATGAAGTCTGTAAAAAATGTGCCACTACTATGTTCTACAAAGGTTCCATGCAGAAAATGTAACCCCTTCATGGAGAGTTAACCCCACTTACAGAAAGTGCTACTACTCTATGGTTTCTAGCTGCAGACAATCATTACTGAGCAACCTGTTGCAACATAAAATTGCTAATACATCTCAAGTTGTTTAAAAGGCCTAATTAGCCCACCTAATTAGCTTGAAAGGCAGAGGTGTTCCATATGACATTTACAGAAAGATTCCTGAAACTCAGGAAGTGCCATACAGAATCTATTAACACTAGCTTTTAGGTAAAAGAGTGCAAGCCGTCAATCAGCGTAGCAAGGAGAGTGCAATTTCTGTCTCAAACACTTGTTTACTCCCAGAAATGGAGACTGTATTGCACCTGCACAAAGCCAGGGTCAAGCTACAATCAGATTCTGAGAACAAGGGAGAACAATGGCGGATACAAAAAAAAAATTAAAAAAATCACATCAATTTTATTGAACACCCATTTCATAAAAACACTAAGGAAGACACATTATGGTAGTGTTTCTCAGTCCGGTTCTCAGGGACTCCCAGACAGCCCATGTTTTTGCCTGATAGGGAGTGGGGAGGGAGAAAAATGTGGATGGTTCTGGGAGTGCCCAAGGACCGGGTTGGGAAAAACCGCGATAAGTAAGCACAGTTAAGAATTACGATGTACATAAAAAGTTCGCAATAAGCCATGTGCATCAACACCAAAAGTGAAAGTTGCGCAACACTGACACACTGAATGGCTTGTAGTAGGACAGGACAAGAGAAGTGAAAGATTTTGAAGGAGTGCAAACAAAACCACTCATTAAAGCAAGGGCCAGTAAACAGGCCATTTTCAAAAGGAGAAAGAAAAAAGAAAAGAAAAAAAATCAATAACTATCCGAAGTGACATTCAAAGGGATGCATCAAAACCACTGACAAGTGGGGAACAGACTGGGAACACCAGCCGGGTTTTTCCTTGCAGCAGAATGCAACAACCTCATGGTCGCCTTCATACAGGGCCAGCAACTCATCTGACATGCCTTTTCAAAGGCATTGCGTCATTTGATTGCCAAACCACTCATTCCTCAAAGCGGAACTCATCTTCTCTTGCTGCTTAAGAAGAAAATGAATAAGATAGTGTCTTAGCATTCTAGAGGAAACACACAGCACAAGTCAGAGCATGAGGCACAGCTGAGAGTCATAATTACTGCCAGACTTGTCCATCAGTGACTCAGCATGCGGGGGCAGTATCACCATGAGCCACTCTGCACTTACTTCATGCTAATTAACACCATGGCACTACCCTTCTGGTTGGCACCCACATTCAGCATCACTGGCCCGTATGGCAGCTCAAGTAAACAGGCCACCACTGTAAAATGTTGGTGAGCTCCCTACCTAGTCTCCAGCAGGACACTTCAAATCAAACCACTGGATAGTTACAACCACCTTCTGACCATAATTTAGAAACATGCAGCACAGCAAAATTATACTCTACAAACTGACCAGCATTTGAATGTCCAGGTTTTAAACTGAACAAATAATTTACACAAAGAAATAAAGACCATGAAAAGAGCTGTTCCTGTTAAGGCCAAATGACCCAGTATGGGACCCTAAGCCATCTACAACCAGTACTGCTGCCCTCTCACTCAGCTGCAAAAAGGAAGTGATATCAGCAGTTTGGTGTCTTACTCCAGCTAGGTGGGTAACTGTCCACATACAGGTCTGCAACACTGCACTCAAAAAAATCCTGCTGCTCTGAAGATTGTCCTCTTTAGACAGGAAAAACAGCCAGACAGCTCAGATTATGTGATCCCAGAGAGTCAAACGCATAATGAGAAAGCCTGTATGAACACAGGGAGCACTCACTGAGCCAAGGCCAGCATTAAACCCCCCCCCCAGCCCCAGAGCTGTTAGGCTACACTAGTGCCCACTGAGCCATGCCACTAGAAAGCTAGTGTCATACTGATTCAGTACATTTCTAAGTAAATCTGTCCTGTCCATCCACAGCAAATGGAGTAACACTTTTGCCTCCGCTTTGGCAAAATAATTGATGGCATGCATCATAGATAGCAGGCCAGTCACTTCCCCTTTCCAAAAGCCAAAATCCATTTGGCTGGAACCCATTCCTCGCTGACTTGCCCGACAACTGTGCCAACCGTAGGACCTGCTTTCCCCACACAGATCCCACTGTAATGGCACTGTGGTAGGGGGCACTGAATGAACTAATGCTTAGAATAAGAAATTCAGTTATAGGCTGAAAAGGGGGAAATACTTTCTGGCTTTCTGTAGTGCAGTACTGCACACCCTCTGCTTATTCAGTGAAGCAATGTGCTCGACAGTTTAAGTTTGGAATATTTATTTTTTTCTTTTCCAAAGAATTTAGGAATGTTCAGCCTACAGGCCTGTTGTACTAATGTTGCTGTGGTTTAATGGAAATTACAATAAACATTGTTTTAGGTCAGATGTTAGGTAAAATATTATGAAAATGGGCATTATATTAACATTTGAACTGACTACCTCTTTCACTGAAACAAAAGTTCAGCTCTTCAGTAATATTTATAAAACTTTACCATTAACTTCAATTTTCTTCATAATTTCATATAATATGTACCACAGAAACACACCATTTTTTTGTTTAAGGGGTCACTTATGTTTGCTTAGTTTGAGATGTCTAGACCACAGCATCCTACTTCGTTCCTCAATGGCTGCTTAGAACATAACCATGCCAGAGAGATCTGAGGAAGAAAACCATCGACAAGTAGGTCTGTGCAATGTCTATTTAACCATTACATAACTTTTTGTATGTGAACGGGGATGTCCAAAATGTAGAGGTATTGTTTTGTGCAGTTTTAAATTACATTTCTCTGCGTTATTTACAATACATAAATTTTACCGTTTTGTGAAACTTTAGGATTGAGAATTATCACCGTTAAAAATATTGTGTGAGAGAGACATTTTGAAATACGTAAATTTGAATAGTTGATTCTGCTAAGATATTGTACCTTTTCAAGATGACTAGGACCTGTGGAACATTCTCATTTGCATGCTAAGCTTGTCATAGGCAGAATGGAAACAAGTTGGTGTGTGGGTTCTTAGGTTTAAGAATTTTATTAAACTTGTAGTGTGAATAATTGCCGCTTTGGAATTTTGTTAACACCATTCATTTTCAACCTCATTTTTCCCTTAAACAAAATGTGTCAATACACCATTTCTCATCAGGATAAAAACAATGGAGGTATATTCCATGTTGCTTTAGATTAAATCATTGAGTTAAGCACCACTCAGAAGACAGAAGTGTCAAAAATGCTATGGCTGGCCCAGGCAATGTTCTGTTTGCTTGTTGCAGCTCACTGTCATTGTAAGCAAGCAAACACGGGAACAAATATAAATCTGGCAGTAGTCTCTCTTTCTGCTACTTAACTAGATATTCAGAAAGCACACATGCTACGACATGCTTGTCACTCACTCAGCGTCAGTAGAGCTGAGCAATATGACACCAGTGGTAAATCATTGAATCTGGCCTGCCGATTTTCTACAGACTAACAAAAACAAACAATCAGCACCACTAATTGGCATCCCCCCCTTCTCTGTGTGTGTGTGTGGGGGGGGGGATAGTTTGGTTTGGGTATGACTTTTTTTTTTTAAAGAAAAGACAAACCTCTGCCACAACAAACTATCATGAAAAGCATTCCTGCGTTTGGAAGAGGTGTGCAAAGGTGAACACTAGGGCTGCAGCGAAAAATCGACGTGGTCAACATCACCAACGCTGAAAATGCGTCTACCGATTTTAAAATCAACGCATCTTTTTAAAATTTTATTAAAGAAATTACCTTTATGATTTCTAAACCGCTTCAATCCATTATAACAAATCTTTCCCTTAAAATCACTATGCAATTATGCGAGTAGTTCAAATTATCACAAACGGTGGTTTTACTGTGCAAAGTGCAATGGCAGAGCACGGTGGTACTAGTGCTGCACATGAGCACTGGAATAGAAAACACAGAGGCCCTTCGACACGGCCAAAATAGGCAAAACTACCGTGCTGTCTATTCATGTTTATTAAATTACCGTTAGTACAGGGAGCTTTTTAATATCTTTTGTCTTCGTAGTAAATGAACTCATTAATAAACCATAAAGTTATTTGCCTGCTACATTAGAATCTCCACTGAATAAGTGTGAAAATCTGGTGTTATTCTACGCTGATTGACGGTGCCAGTGTGGGTGTTAGTGCGCGTTTGACTTGTTGGGACCAGTGTCATGATCGTAAATTAAAACGGAAAAAAGATGTGGCTGCTGAACCAAAGTTCATTGGATATTTTGTGTGAATTTTAACAGTAATGAATCTGCCATCAGGAGCAAAATAGAATAAACCACAACACTATGACAATTATCTACTGTACTTACTGCACAATCCGAAACCATCAAGGTTGCTCTGCAAACCAAATAAATAAATGCTAGCTGGAATCTTTGGCAGTCTGGCCAAACAGGTTTCATAGATTCTGAAATAAGGAAACTCACTAAAGAACAAACATGAAAGTATCATAATTGACAAATTATGGATAACAGTTACTGTAACTGGAAAGGAACATGGTCATGTAGGAATGGCAAATCAGTTAAGGAAAATGGTCAATAAAATGGTATTCAAGAAATCAGCGGCACAAATTCCAATCATTCCACAAGTTGCTCTTTCATACAGCAACCTATGGCATAGTGTAATACAGGGGTGTCAAACTCCAGTCCTGGGGGGCCAGAGCCCTGTGTAGCTTAGCTCTTTCCCTGCTCCACCACAAATGATTCAGCTCATGAGCTGTGTGGTAATTAGCACAAGGAGTTGAATCAGGTGTGTTAAATCAAAGGTAAATCAAAACCTGTGCAGGGCTCCAGCCCCCCAGGACTGTTGTTTGACACCCCAGGTGTAATAGTAGCTTTGAAATACATTTTACAGCCAACCTCTCTCTCAAAACTAAACTACATCTGACCTGTGAGAGAACTTTGACACTGACGTTTATAAACAATTTGGTAAATGACTATAAACTTATACATAAATACACATACAATAGGACTGGGGAACCCATTTTAAAAAGCCACTTAAACAGATTTATCATTCAAATTTAAATATGAAGTTATAATACAAATTCAGCCCACCGTCACATAGCCCAAGCTAATTTTGTGCTACTGAAAGGTGAAACCTGCAACATCAACCTACTTCCGTCTTAAGAGAAAACGACAAAGACAGAACACGTTATTTAGCTCCCCAAAGGAGCAAAACACCAGTAGCAACCAAGAAGATGTGTACATTGCGGCATGAAATCAAAATACATGATTGACATTAGACAGCTGACACAGGCATTTAGTCAAATCCTTCCTTTGTTTTGGGCAACATCTAACTTGGTTTGGCCACTATTAAATGCGCACCATCATACTGTACATGCATTATGCTGCAGTATATGAAACAATTTTGCCCATTTGCAAAGCAACACTCTTCCGGTATCGAGGGGGGACCCCCATGGTAAATAATGTTGGCAAAATCATAACCGTTTCAAAACTGCACATTTCAGGTTTTTGGGAGTTGTATTTTGCTGCATTTTTCTTCTGATTGACATTTTACTGCCCTCCAAACTGGCCAGCTTTAGCTATTCTGGCTAGCAGCAAATCCCTTATTCTACATTAAGCAACAAGTGCCGTTAGGCAAAACAAATAGGATGAAAACACAGACATTAGATAACTAACAGTAGCCTACATAAACCTCAAATAATTCAAATGTGCATTTTAGTAATTTAATACGCAAATATTTAAAACTTGAATTTTATTTGAATAACAAAAGGTTGACTTCCCAGGCCTAATAGATATATTAATAAAATGTCGCGTACAGGTGAAAAGTTAGCAATGAATTTTGGTTTGATGAAACAACATTTATTAAGTGACTAAAAAATGCATATAAAAGTTAAATCGTGTACTGTAATTAGAATCCAAAGGAGAAGTGGACACACACACTGCTAACAGGCTTCAAGGAAATATAAATCTTATAATCACAGAAATTGGTTGCTTAACAGTTAATCCCCAGTGATTGCCAACTATTTTAAATACCATCAATACAATGAATTTACATTTATCCCTAAAAGCAAAAAGAGCAAAATCCTTGAACCTTACTCGTTAGAGGCAAACCTATAAGCAACACCTAGCATGTTTAGAATCACCGACGCCAGTTCAGTATTGAAAGAGAAAAACATCCACACATACAAACTACAGTTGTATGTACAACCAGAAATTTCACCAATACCACCCATGACCCACCTACTATCATCTGCAGAACTAAGACTTGCTGTTACTGGTAATCAATTTCCAATACTTGCAGCTTGGCAGTTAGAGCACTTCAGAATACTAAGAATTCCTTCACAAAAAAGTAATTTTGACATCTCCCACATATTCAACAGTGACAATTCTGCAAATAAAAACCAACAATAAAAGTCCATATTTGAACAAAGTATTTGGATAAACACGTATTCCAAGCAAATAAAAGTAAAAAAAAATAAATAAATAAAAAACAGAATGTGTACTTAAAAAGCTTGTCCTCTGAACCTCTGAAAAGCCAACCATGGCCTGAAGTTGTATTCTTTCCACTCAACTATTTGAGCTCACAAGACCAAAAGGGCTTAGCAGGGAGGACAGCGCGATATTAAGTAGTTGCACAGAAGCTTGACTTGATGGCTTTTCTAAGCTTGTACTTTTTTGAAAATCAAGACAAGTGTTCAAAAGGGACAGAGAAAAACCTTGGCACGGCTAACATACGGCTGTTAGGATAGCATATGACGGTAATGAGATCACTTCAATGCGAGAATAAGAATTTAACCTTAAGGCATTTGTAATATTGACCGCTACCTATCATGATAACTACCCACTTGGCAATAAAGTCAGGGCACCGGAGAGAAAAGGAACTATGGGGCCAAACATAACAGGCAATCATACATAATCCAGGGGTATACATCCAACTGCCCATCTTACTACACCCAAAGCAAAAGGAAAGCCAAAGGCAGACCTTAAAAACCTCTGCTGAAGAGCTCCAGAATGTCAGCGAGACATGAAAAATACTGAATATCTTGTTTGCAAAAGAAAAAGCAAACACCACCCTAAAATTACTAGAGAACATGAAAGCCTTAAGATGTGAAACACGAATAAAAACATCCAAAACATAAGTACAAAAATGCCTTCACTTCCTGAGACGCAACTTCTAATACTTCTTAAGTATGCAGTTGGCCAAATCGGCTTTCAAGCTGTAGGATGTAACAATTACATTATTGGTTAAGGCACAGCAACTGGCTTCCGAACAGAATTGCTTTCCAGGCTAACAGGATAACTGTGCAACTGTCAGTGTAACAGTTCAGCTTATTGAAATCACCTAGCTGGTAAAGCCACAGGACTTCACAACACAAGCACTTCCTCCATTTCCCATTCATCTTCACAAACCCATAAACAGAGAATCTCTCCAATAACAGGAAGCAACTTACTTTCTGCATTAATTATATACTGCCAGAAAGTGCCTTGTATTTTCATTTCAGCAAAACCCTTCCCTAGTTTGTATGTAACAGTAATCATGACATTTAAGTAATATTCCAGCACAACTTTCTGTTCCAAAAACTTCTGGATCTATTACAACCCCATATAGTTGACAGAGAGATTCTGTCTCTGGACCAAAGCAAATTTGGTGTGGTTACTGGCAGAAATACACTTTAGGAGGTTCAAACATTCAGTCACTGTAGGCAGTTTACCCATTTTACCTCCCATGCACCCATTTAATGTCTTTTTCCTAAAAGCACATTTTAAATGACAAAGATTTTGCCCTCTCACTTCGAATATATAGCATTCAGATTTGCTTTACTGCGATTATTTCCATGACCCCAGTATAATGAAACGTCCTGATAGGAAATCCTGTTTCCATTTACGCTTCACTCCTGTTTTTTTCCCCATGTAGTTATTGGAGCACACTGCGTCGAAGAACAAAATTGTAGCAACAATGTACAGTGAAAAGTTGAAGCCGTACGCCAAACGGTTATTCTTGCCTCATATAAAGCAAGAACAAAAGGGCTTTTACAGCATTACTTCGTCGTTGAAGCCTGCTGCGTGATATTCCGTATTTCAGGAGGTTGCAGCAGACATTCCAGACTGCCAGACTTTCCAACATTCACCTTTACTGGCGTGCACAGGCAGCCACAACCAACGCTTACACACCGGACAAAACAATAGTGCACAGAGTAGAGAAATCGCCTTTTATGTCTTTCACTGATAAGCAGACAAAAACTCTGGTAGTACGTTCGCGAGCACGTATTCCTCATTTCGCCGCTGTTCACGCACTTATCGTTTATAAACTGAACAGGGGACCTTATTTCCGAAATATGAACAGCAGAGACAAAGCAAACCAAAGCCTCTAAACCGAATTCGCCTGAAGCGTTTGAAATGAAAAAAAAAAAAAAAAAACTCAAAAACGGCACGGCTGTGGATCTTAACATTTATACTGTTCGTAGCAAAAATGGGATTAACAAACAGGAAAATAAGTATCAATTTCTAAAAAAAAATAAAGACCACTAGTAGAGTCAGTGACGATCACAACGCTGCCCCTTACACCAGCGAGCTTAATTTAGCGATTTAGAGCAACATTGTATCAGCAATCTGTCGGGGGCGGTGGGAAGTCGGAAACATTTTTCGATACAAACGAACAAGCCATACGTTAAAAGGCTATTATTACAGGTAAATCAAGTTGAATATCGCGTAACAGGTGGTAAACTGCCTAAAGAACTTTTCATCAATGTTAACTTCGGCTGTTTTCTGAAGGGGCGGTTAGGAAACAATTGCTAACGATGAACGCATCCAAAGCCCACACACAAAGCATTGCAGCATTTTTGCGGTAATTCCCATCGTTTCCGCCGTAAAAGTTAAGCCATCCAAAATTACTAACCAGTCCTTAAATTTCCCCACCATCTCTGGGGGCGTCACGACAAACTGTGCAAATCATTCACAACTACAAGTAAACAAAGTCTTACTTGCCTACCCTTTAAACCAAAAACTTGGTTCCCCGTTTGCCCTCGAAGAACTACAGCAAACTAGGGAGATGGAGAGGCAGTTAACGTTCACCGTTCAGTTAAACCTGTTAGTTGACTTGAATAACGTGAATATGTCCAACATTCTTCTCAGCATTTGTCCAACAAATACAAGTTGCGGAAGTTTTAGTCCACATACAAGCGACCACAACGTGTCTCTTACCACTGAACGTATGCTGAAATTTTAAAAATAAATTACAAATGTCTAGGGGGTAGGCTGAGTAAAACAAACAAAACAGTAGCGGAATAACCCAATAGGCAAATACTAACAGATTTAAAATAATTTCTCATTTGTAGCAAATGTATACAACTATGAGGGCAAAAAAACTGCCGCTAAGATTGATTTGTTTACTGTGTAGATCAAAAACCACCCCATCTTTATATCTTAATACAGATGGATGCCCCCGGAATGTAAGCCTGGCAAGCTACCCAGCCAGGGCCCAGACCGACGGGGACGCAAAAAAGTAAACGGCGATAAAAAAATCCCACGGATGGGAGCAACGCGGAGAAGCCAAGCAAAACCAGCGTGACCCAGGTGCGAGACAAAGCTGCCGGTTCGCCCGGGTGGGGCACAAACCTCAGTAACCATACGGTGGGTTTCATGAGCCGAACACACGGGCAATCCGGGAGCGAGCGACTAACGTACCGTGTCTGACATGTAACCGCGACGACGGCGTCCAGCTCCCCAGTGTTACGTGGTTATATACAGTTGGTTTTGGTTTTTCTTGCCCACTTTCTTCCCACTTCCAAGGCGGACCTCTCCACACCCAGCCCGTCGCTTATTAATCCGTTCTATTCGGCGTTAGCCGACAGTAGGAGGGCTCCGTTCGGGTTTGGTGTTCTCCTTCCGCCGTCCTCTCCTCATTAAAGCCAGTTCAAATCTTCTCGCGAGATCGACAGCAGGACGGCGGCGAGACGGATAAACGCTCGCGATAGTTCATTCGGCAACCAGCTTCGGGTTTGGGGAGTTTGCAGATGCCTGCGCCGTATTAGGCAACGTAGTTGCTGTTTCGCATGAAGCGCAACTAAAAGCGAAAGTGTCTGACTGACCGACAAGAAGTTTTGGGTGTTTTTAGAAAACTTTCCTAAGACGTAAAGCCGGGTTTCGGTCTGCTTTTCCCGGCTACATGTTTGTTATTTAGAATTTTATTGAAATTTATTTATTACTTATTACTACTTATTATTATTACTACTACTTATTACTTATTATTTTCATATATGTATAGATTATACATAGGTTTCATATCCTTGGAGGAGATCGTATTTGTGCAGACTATTCGAGTTAATAAAGTTAGAAATGTGTCAACTCCCAAAAGCCAACTGTTCTATTTTTGAAACTTTATCCTTACTTCGAGGAAGCAAAAATTAGTTTTTTGCTGTTGTCTTTCACTGAAAATTAGTGGAGTTGCCTACTTCGTTTTGGTATGGTATAAAAATATAAAGCAGAACAAATTATATCTATGACATACAAATAATGGTATGAAACGAGTCCTTTAATTTAGGTATCCTAATTTCAAGAAATACTTCATTAAGTGTTTTTCAGAGCACATCCTGTTTTGTTGGTCTTCCCGGATTTTATTTCAATGACGGTAATGGAGAAATTTAAGGTGGCCGGGCCAGCTGGCAGATGAGTTCAAGGTCGTACAGGTGCGATATTTAATCAGAGGATTGCGTGTTGGTAAGGTTATTCCGTACCATAGGTAAACCAAAGCGAAACAATACTGCCCGTAACTGGAATATTCATTCTCCTACACAACTGCCAAGATTGCTATTTGGAATTTAAGGATTTTCTGTCGCTGTCCATCATGTGTGTTTTTGATTTTGCAGCAAATCAGTTGAAATTCCACCAGGTCACCTAAAGATTACTTCCTTCACCTGACAAATTGCTTAAGATCGGTTCGCGATGGTCTTTCTGCTCTGTTACTTGTTGGGGATTGAATGCAAGCAACTAGTTAAGTGGATTTATCTGCTTAGCCTCTTTATGTTTTGGAGAGAGAATCCAGTCACCAGTAAACAAGGGAGGAAGTATGATCCCAGATCAAGCCAAGACATTTTAAAGGCCTTCAAAATAAGATTGTTTCTAAAAGTGAACATTAGTAGAATTACCTATTGCAGTGTTTCCCAATCCGGTCCGCGAGGACCCACAGCCAGTCCACGTTTTTGCTCCCTCTGACCTCCCTGCCCCTACAAGCTCCCTGTAGCAAAAATGCGGACTGACTGTGGGCCCCTGAAGACCAGATTTGGAAACACTGACCTATTGCATCTAAAACAATGTTTATGTGCTTCTGCTGCAGACAGAATTTTCTTGACAGATTTTACAGTAAGATACGGTTTTTAAAATACTTGCTGCCAAATGGGGTTACTTTTCAATTATTTGACTACAAACATTTTTTAGCAGGCATTTTAGGAATTTTGCAGGCAAACTTTAAAAATAAGTAATTGGTAAATAAATGATTAGATTTTTCCTTATAGTGTCTAGGTACAGCTTAAATTGTCCCCTTGGTGTACTTCCATGTGAAAAGTACCGGTAGGGAGGGCAATGAAGCTAATTGTTAATTATACAGTAGCATTTCCTTTTTGGTTCTCAGATGGCATCATTTGCATTTACCATCTCCATCTGAGGATCGCTCTTTCTGAACTGCAAAACAACACAACGCATGGAAGTAACTGAAGCAGATCACCAGGAAAAATTACAGGCTGCAGATAAAATCTCAGTTGTACAAATGAACCCCATGACTCTGTGCAGGAAGGTGGAAGAAGGATGTGTAAGGAAATTAAGTAAACAATATAACTTTCAGTATTTAAATTCTGTATGCGGAATTTATTTTGGATTGTGCCATTCCCAAAACACTTAGGCCAAGCTCGCTGAACAAGATTTAAGAAGAATATCACAATGCATGGATAAAATGACAGAGGTTTTTCCATCCATTTTATGATAGTTTATCCAATGCAGCATAGCAGTGAAATGGGCGTCTATCCTAGGAGGCTCAGGACATGGGAAACCTTGGATGTTACTTCCAGTCCCTTATATTCTAGGCTACTTAGGGACACCAATCCACCTAAAGCACATGCCTTTCAGACTGCAGGAGGACGCCAGATTAACACAGGGGAGAAATCTGAGGCACCTTAAATCTATACACAGATGGAGGGGGGATGAAACCCACATCCCTGGAGTTGTTTGGCCTGGAGGGGGTCTACTAATAACAAAATCTATGTCTAAAAAGGAATAAAAAAATGGAGAATAGGAAACCAAAACCTCTTTTACGAAGATATTAGAGAAAAAAACTGCTTTTAAGGCCAAGTCTCTTCCCATAGTACCTGGACGTACTATGGCAGGTACAGCTGCATGTGCTGGGGATTCGTTTTGACAGTATTGGTGCTTACATTCGCAGATAATATGGAACACAAATGAAGAAAATTAGATAAGTAGAAGTAAAATGACAGAATAAAGGAATAAAATAATGCAGAGCAATGTAAGAAGCTGTGCAATATACAAACAATAATTATAAAGACAATAAAGGGAACAGAGATATATTGAACATTGGAATATAAAAGTATAAAAATATATGATGTCCAGTAGATGGAAAAGGTGTGCAAAGATGTGTGCAGAGTGAGGGGGGGGGGTGACAGAGGTAAGGACTGGGGGCTTGTTGAGTTTAACTGATGAAGGAAAGATGCCGTTTTTTTGTGGAGTCTCTTGCCAGGGGGTAGTTTTTTGAACAGAACACAATTGTGAGGTTTCATCTATGAACATACCTATTAATAATAGTTACAATACGGAACAATGTGTTACTGCATTTTAACTTCTAAACAAGGAGAAATGCATTGGCTACTGCACATATTCTCAGGCACTTAATTCCAAGAAAACAGAACAACAATGGTAGTTTCACAAAGGTTCTCTACCAAGAATACATGCCACTTGTTGACCCCTTTTTAGAAATCTGTCTGAAACTAGCTTTGTCAAACAAATACTCTGGTCTCACTTTTACTCACAAGAAGTACAAGTGTTGTGAATGAAATGCTAGTCTTCCATTTCTGAGCTTTGAGTTACTGACACTGCTCCAGAATTACTTCCTGGCGCTTTCCCTGAGCCTAAAGCCTAAAACCACTCAGATAAACAGCAAGTTTTGTTTTGAGATTATAAATTAGTGTGTATTTATGTTTGTTTGCCAGACCAGTCATTTTTCAAAGCGTTTCATGCAGAAGCGATCAAAACACAGATCCACATTTTTTATGTTTTCTGTTATTTATAATCACAAATGCACAAGGATTTTCACTTTTTTTTTACTCACTTAAAAATTTTGCTAAAAATTCATGGAACTAACTATCTATGCTTGATAACATTCATGAAAACAGTAAAAACTGCGTAAGAAGTACGACTGATGAAAAAGACACAATGTTTCATTCTTACTACATTCATTTACATTTATCGTTTCCCACGTCATAACAGACTTCAAAGCCAGTGTTGGGGTTAGACTAAGCCATCTTTGACTACACGTTTATACAGACGTTATGGCTACCAGCATCCTATTGTTACCTAAAATAACCTTAAATCAGCTACCCACAAGCATGGGCCATGCATGACATCTTAAGAAAAGCTACAAAACTACAAAAACATCTAAAGTCTAAAGAAATGTGGATTCATTAGGTTGTGTTGGCAGTATTTAAAAGCCAGGGAATTTGACTGTTTATTTGGGGATGGCGGGAGCATGAAAGAGGTGAAATCTTTGAATATGAGCTCACATCGATGGCCACGAGTTCAACAACATCGAGCCAGGCAAGGATGAAGGGAATCTCAATTCCCCAAATCTCATGGCAACGAACTTGGTCATTATCTATGTCTGATGGTGAATCGTTTTGCTTTGGCATGAATCTGAACTCGAAACAGACCTTCAACAGGAAAAATGTAAACAAACAAAAGAAAAGAATGAGAGTGTGTTGTTGAACTGCAGTGTCGAGACCGGTTCCAAACAGAAAGACCTGATAGGAGTTCAGCATTTTATCAGATGTGTCTCAATATATCACGTATGTGTGAGTATAAATGTCTTATTATACAAACTACAAGTCATACAAAAAACCCACATTTTCACAGAACAAAATAATTTGTAAAAGTGCACTCTAGGGGTGGATGATATACCGAACTTTTGGCATAAATGTGTGAAATAATTCAAAAGTGTGAAGTGATCCACTAGCGTAGCCGGATGCACAATCTTGCACTCTCATTCCCAGCTTTAATTATCATGTTGAAAATTGCATCTGGGAATACTAAGGCATCAAAACACAACATTGTGAATTTACAGACACACACCAGAGACCACAGCACATCATGCCAATAGTGAAAAACAGAGCCTAGACTAAATAAGGGTATTCAGGATTGCGCCCAACACTAGTGAGAAGTGAAAACTCTTGACTTGGAAATGATAGGAAGATGAGCAGTCACTCCATTTCTGAACAGAGGTGAAGCAGGTGACACCTGAACCACGGCTAGCAACTTATGATTTATTGGGACGACCAAGGGCATAGTCAGAAATTTAGGACCTGCTGACAAGATATCACCTGGGGCTATAAAGTGCTAGGCCCCTTGAATCTACCAGGGTCTTCATGCCCATTCAACCTGGGCACCACAAGATCAGTATTTAAACTATAACTGAATACAATTGTCTGCTTTCTTTTCAGTATATGATTGCTGTGGGTGAAGTGTGTATGGTTTTCAATGAGGATTTAGTACAAATTCAATCGGATGATGGAACTACAACAACCGTACAGTGCAGGTTAAAAGCACATTCATTTTGACATTTGACATTTTGACATTCATTTTTTGCACATTCAAAAGCACACTCATTTTGACCAAAGTTCTTCTACGATTATCGGCAAAAAAAAGTTAGAGTAGCATTGTAAAATGCTTAGCTTATCATGATCTGCAGCCATCAGAAAGACAAAGAGCCAGCCGGTCACAAAAGGTGCATCTGTTTCATTATCCTTAAGGGACTTTGTCCTGAAAGAATAGATTTGACTTCTCCGCAAGTTGAGTTGAATCTACTTAAGCTTACCACTCTACAGTTTTAGTAATTTCCTAGTAGCCCCTAAGCCTTCAATGGTGGCTCCAAGACAGGCTGTCCAACCATCTGCTAAAGCTGTCTGCCAAGCCAGTTGCTTTCTTTACACACAGCAGGTCACACAGCATGGTTAACTACAGCAAACACTAATTGGAGAATGATGCAACTCTCAAAGCTTGCAAGTAGCAGGGCATTTGCCTAATTTAACGATTATCTTTTATTATCTATTATTCACCACTTAGGAACTCCAGGCATGGTCCCCAACTACCCTCTAATAACTCCTGTAATCGTTTCACCTCCATTTTAAGAGTTTGCTTGGACCTCCACCAAATTAAGGGCTGTCGAATTAGCCCAAGTTATGAAGGAGACTGGACCAATGTCACTCTGCAGCTTGGGTCACAGTCACATACTGCATAATCCCTTGACGTTCTTGCGATTTGTAAATATGGTAGAATCAGTTGCATACACATGTAAACTCATGGGGGATGCTTAAGAAAATCACATTATGTTATGGATGCTCTTATTACATATAGCATTATAGCTGTAAGGTAAATGCAAAGTAATTTAGGGAGTTTTCGCGAAAGCTTATTGGTGTGTTTCTTCAGTTTGGCGTGTGTCATTGTGTGACAATTGGCTGTAGCGAGAAACTTTATGATACTTTCCTATTAACAGCAATCGGCAATTTACAAATTCTCTTCTATAAATCCTCCTCTAGCTACTGAAGTAGACATTCTGTCAAATTAAGCAGCGTCAACTGTCGTAACATTTATTTTATATAGTGGACGTTTTTATTCAAAGTGACATACATTTGAGAAGGCAAGGTCAGCCAATCCATAAGGAGATAGGGGTTAAGGGCCTTGCTCAAGAGTCCAGTGATGAAATTACTCTTCCAGCTGCAGGATTTGAACTTGCAATCTTCTGATCATGGGTGGGGAGTCCTAACCCACACAGTCACACATCAACCCATGTACGTCATTCATGAGTATGGACATTTCTTTCATTTTTGTAATTCCCCGACGGGGTAAAAATAGGTCAGGCCATCTCTCTGATTTATCCCGTTGTCAACTCAAGAAACTTTATCTGTCAATAACCCCTCCCACTAAGCACAGCTTCTAATGACATAGGAGTAGATGCTGGATAAAATGGCAGAGGCCCTCATTCTTAAGTCATTATGCATTTTTATGTTAATTGACCATTCATTTCTTTAACGCAGGTAGGGCGAGATATCCTGAGTGACAATCGCAGTTGCACAATACCTGCGAAAAAGCCTTTCAACTACACAGGTCTCAACGGGCAGATGAGCTCACAGATTTAGAGACTGACTCACGGTATTTTGCAAACCAGGAAATGTTCATCATAGCACACTGTGAGACACATGTTCCGCACTTACGTGTGCATGCCCTGTGATGGAGAGGGTGTGGCCTGTACTTCCTGGGATAAGATCCAGTCTTACTGCAGCTGTGCAGTGGATGAGCAATATGGAAAATGAAGGGATGGTGTAAGAGAATTAACTACTCATTTATCAGAAACGGATCCGCCATTATGGTGGAATCAGAATGGTCAGAAACTGAGAAGACAGGCTCATCCGCCAAGCACGGTGGGCGCTCTTTGATCGTTTTGGATTACCATTTCTTCTGCCAAACTGAGGACATTTAAGTAGAGCTCGAGAATGAAATAAAATTCATACAATTATACAGGTGTGGACCTCTAGCTTTCAATGTTCTAGGTGAAGGGCTCCTTGCAGCAGGGTACTGGGAACTCTACAGAACTCAGGGCCCTTGCTCAACCCAGGCCTGTCTTGCAATTACAGAAACTTTTGAATATATTTGAATAGTCCATCTATCCATTTTCTCTAACTGGTAGTCCAATTCAGGGTCACAGGGGTCTGGCAAGGCAGGGACGAACCCATTGCAAATATTTGAATAGTCTCGCGCATTATGTACATATAATACAATTATTAATTTACTGAAAAACCAAAACTGCAAGATATTTAAGATATTTCTAATTTAAAATTTTATATACACAAATGTATGTATTCTTATATATCAAATGACAATGTAAATTTATAATGTATCTGATTGGATATTCATATAAAATTTCAAGTGTCGATCTACCTCAGTTCAGGATATTGCCTGTTATGCTGGTTTATTCCGGTTTCTCTGTAAATTAAAGTATAATGATTTGTGTAAATGTTCCAAGGCCTTCTGATTAATGTGCCTCTATGGAGGCCCGTTAACTGAACACTAGCTCATTCTCACATGGAGCTCCCTGAGAAAAGACTTTGCAGGCTATCCACTTTCCTTTCCCTTGTTTTCATTGGCAGTCCTGTGGCTCATTGGGGAAAATACTGCCCACCCCCCTGGATATGAAGTAAAAAGAAACAGATCAGACAGGAGAACCAAAAAAACAGCAGCACAAAGGGATGGCGGATGATCAGCTGTGTCAGCCTGCGACAGCAATGCCACAGGTGGGCGTTTACTAACCATGTTTCAGCTGAGCTGCCTTTTCAACATGCTCAGGGCGTCACGGGAAAATAAAAGCAATAAAAATACCTCAGAATAATGGCCGAAACGAGAAGCAGAGACGTTCTCGTGGGGTTTTAGCGAAGATCTGGCAACGTGACTGTGCTTCAGGCTGTACTGTGACCCCAGAATGTTTGCTCTTGTAGGGCTAACATTGTGTGCAGAAAAAGCCTAACCGCACATTCTCATCTCTGCCTTATCACCATATGTGCTACTTTCCCCTGCTTGCTTTTGATGATTCAAAAGGCAGAATACATAATATACTAATTAACTACTAGTATTTTTGTATGACCTTAGTGGAAATCAAGTCTTCGCAGGGCAGATAAATTTATTCCATGCACAGCACCGTTTCCAAATAAGTTGGGACGCTAGGTAAAATATAAACAAAGACAGAATGAAATGAATGAAAATACATATGCACCCATACTTAATTGAAAATAGAACAAAGACAATATATTAAATTTTGAAACTGAGAAATGTTTTCTGACAAATATATGCTCAATTTGAATTTGATGCCAGCAACATGTTTAAAATAATTGCATTCTGTTTGTATTTGCATTTTACACAGCATCCCAATGTTTTGGAAACATTGTTGTAGTGTTATATATAACTACACATGCAACGCATATTACTACACATTTTATTCTTCACATTTTCCAGTCCCCACTAAAGGGAAACCCTGACATTTTGCCTATATCTGTATCGCCTTAGCTATGTTGCTACGTGCTAAAACCCCCATGTCCTGAGACTCTGGCTCCCATGAGGAGGTTCGAGGCACAGAAAGCGTTATCCTTTCCATCAGCATCTGGGCCAGCAGACGGCCTGTGAGCTGGACTCGCCAAAGACGCTGCTTCTCTGCGCATGTGTGGCCGGGCAAAGCCCGTTTTAGAGTCCACCAGTGGTATTCCCTAATCCCTGTATTACCAGCTACACCAGTGAACACCATCCCCCTTTGCCCAAACCCAGTTTGACCATATTGTCCCTCCACTTAAACCAGGTCAAACTTAAGCAGAGGATAATGTGCAAAATGACATTTCCTGAAAATACATATGAAAAAATTTATTATTTAATTAACAATCATATAATACATCTTTCATTTGTTACAATTCAGAAGAGAACATGACATTTATATTTCAGAAAAAATAACTCCGTCATTATGTTTTTGCAGCTGAACCAACATCACCAACAATGTTTGATTAATAATTGCAAAAAACTTCTGATGTTTTTGGTAAAAACAGTGGAATCATACAGTGCTTACCTAATTTTTGGTATTATATTACAATCATGTAATTTTTATATTGTTGTTTCCAAACTCAATCAATAATTGAGAAATATAGATGGTTTCCATCTATTTTCAGTCACCACCATGAACCTGATATGGGTTGTTAAAGTATTGCTTATCAGTTTCGTTTTCTTTCCTTTGAGGATCTATTTACAGTATTGCTTGTGAGTGAGTTGAGGGAGAGACACTGTGTTAAACACTGTGTATGCAGAGCGTGAGTCAGGAATTTGAATTTTTTGTATGCTTTCAACAGACTGACCTGCTGTTTCTCATTACAAAAGTAACAGACTTAATGAACGAACTGGAACAACAGGCAAAGGTCAACACTTTTCATATATATATATATATATATATATATATTTTTTTTTTTTTATTTTATTATTTTTTTTTTTATTTTCTAGGGTGAGTCACAGATAGAACTATGAGCCAGAAACCTGAAACCCACAATGAGTGACGCATGCCTAGAAAGGGTGGAGCTGGGGCTGGGTTTGGAGGAGATTCAAGTCAGGAATGTGAGAAGCAGGGTCCTAGAAGCATCAGCTACAAGTGAGCTAATCGTCACAAAACAGTGTGACATCGTCATAAAGCGAGCCCAGCTTTCTGTACACGAAAACAGCGCATTGCTGATAGATGCTGACTCACCACATTCTAAGCAGCCCAAGATGTAGGGGGCGATAATCTGCTTGCTGTCAATCATTAACAGCTTTGTAGATATCATCGATCATGTATTAAGTAAGTGGGAGAGGGACATAGGGCAGCATTAGATATGACGTTGAGCTGATTAACACTTATCTGTGCAATATGCATTCGCGTCCCCCTGGTGGCCGAGGGTAACGAAGCACGTCACAAATGCAACACTCCGAGGGTGCTCGCATGCATAAGCTGGCCACCAGACGCCACAGAACATGCGCTAAAAAGCAGCCTTAGACTAACTTGAGCCATGTGATTGGGTTTAGTGCTAGCCTTATCTTAATTTCACACACTGGAAAGACACATGAAGGTTTGGGCTGTTATCCAGTGTGAGGGATCCAAAGTTAGGTGTGGAAAAAACACAAGATTATTTGGAAAAACCCATAGAGAGACATCATGTGAGGTGGGAGAATTCTGGGGTAAGCTGTGGTTTCTCTTAAAGGAACGAGCGCCTGCAATGTGGTGAGTTGTGGGATTTGATGGGGCAACTACTGGCGGCTTCTTAAGAAAATGTAAGTGGCTGCTAAGTCAGAAATAATATAGGCTTCCGTCCACACAGTGTACCTCCACAGATCAATGCCTCTGGGAAATACACTAGACTTCACTAGACACACAAGTCTCCTCACAGTTCAAAGACACGGGAAAGCAGGGTCTGAGATCGTCTACACATTAATGCTCATTGTGCAAATACAGTACCCAGAAATCGAAATATTTCCAGAAACAAGAAGTGAGAACTTCCTCGTTAGAAGAGCAACTCACATGCATGTAAGCATGCTTACATTACTGTGAAGAGATCCCTGAAGCAAACTGGGATGTATAATTGTACTCAATCAAGTACCGTGTGACTGAGAAACATTTCTTGGACAGAGTATTTTGTTACTTCTTCAAGCATTCTATGAATAAAATAAAATGAAACATAATTTAAAATGCACTCCTTCAATTTTCCTCCATGTCTGTCAGGCCAGGCCTTAAGCCAAAGGTTCTGTTCCTATTAAACAAGAATATTTCAGTCTTGTGCCTTGGCTGCAAGTGGTTTGGCATCACACGCACTGATCCAGAGGCACTGAGGCTTTGTGCCAGCCCTGACTGGGATATCTCCTGTCTTGGGGCTGGGGAAAGAATTTGTGATGCTGCTTGTGGTTACTCTGAGCTCCCGCTAGTGTACTTAACCAGGATATACTTTTGGATTAAGGAAGTGCTTCTTCCAGCACTAATGCTAGGGAGTATCCCTCCTAAAACTAAGACGAGGTTAAGTGGAAAAACTGCCCAGACAAGGCTGTTCTCGAGTCAGCGTGGGAGCAGACGTCTGTATAGGTCATAAAACCTTTGGAGAATCCGAAAGCGCATTCCTTCAGAAGTTCTCAAATTCCAACACCCGAGATCGAGCTAGGAGCTCTCAAGTGCTCTATCAACTATCCACCCCTTTTCTAATAATAACAAAAAAAGAGAGGACAGAAAGAACAGAGTAATTGACCAGAGTAAACATACCCAGGCAAGAATGGTAATCCGGAGGAGTGACTGGACAAACATCACCCGGGTAGTTCACTGATCTGAAATTGGGGACTGGAACACTATAGGATACCCCAGAATAATCCCAGAGTAAGCATGAGGAATTTAGAATGGAAAATCACACATAGAACATGAGACAACTGCAGATGACCAAGTCATTAACAACACAGTCTCAAGCCAATGGCCTTTACCCGCTAAGAGGAGGTCAGATTGCCATGGGGTGGCCTAGTGATTTGAGGAAGCAGAAACCTTATAATATGTCTCATTTTCAGATACACATTTCAACAAGGTCAGTAAACATATTCAAGGTCAGGTCCAGCTTTCATCAGTTTCTAGGCCTACGCATCTAGCAGCAAGAGTTTGAGCAAACCATGCTCACTTTAGAGGGTTGAAAAATATCTGCATATATGGGCTCGTAACTTCCTTCTGGTTGGAAGCGACTATGACTGAGGAATACTGAGGCTTCAATATCTATCCCCGCAGACATATAAAGTCACCCAATCTTAACCCAGAGATTAGCTGTAGTAGTGTTGACGAGGCCACATGCTTGTACAAGAGCAGAAAGGTGAGAATTCCTCTGAGTCAGGGGCTGATATAGGCTTAAAGTAACAGACTCCTAATCAAGGTAAGCATTTTAATGACAGAATGAAACTCGGTGGTGATCCTGGCAGCAGCATTACAATGTTGTGAAAATAGGTTGGGGGAGGGCAGACATGCACCCACTGCAGCTCCACCATTACAGACGGACTGTTAAAGCCATAATTGCCTTAGAGGCGGAGGAACGGCAGCATAGTACAAAGAAAAGCAAAAATGCAATGCTTGCTTATTTTAAATCTCCAATTTGCACATATGGGATCATCACATTTTAGTGATGCTTAAAAAGGAATGCATACTACTGCTACTCTAAAAGCACATGATTTCTACTAAGGTCATTCTTCAAATAGCTTGACAGGGTATCACGTGGTTTGCTATAGGGCAGGGCACACCGCTTGCTACACTGCTGTGTGAAGCAACATTCTCCCAGCCAGTCCTCTGCCATCACCTGCAGAGGAGACAGTTCCTAGTGTCCCATTAAGCCACCAGAAAAGACTTAAAGTGCCTATCAACCTCAGGGTACAAAGAGTGAGATGAGGGGTAATCACACAAGATACCCTTACAGACACAGGCTTACCTCATCTAAACACAGCTAGCAAAGGCTGACATTTATATATCGCCACCTGGTGGTTATCAAGCGACACAAAGACAACTTGATTGAAACATACTCAGCAATCACACTGAATTACTGAAAATATTATTTTTTTTGTCTACACATTAAATCAATGTCCATAAATCCAAATTTCATGCTTTTTAGACTTGCATTTTAGTAGAAGGCACATTCAAAGTGTATCCGGCGGGCATGAATGCACATTGTATGGATAAGTGTTAAAGAGCTACTGTCCAGTGCTGTCCCATTTCCCTGCCCCACTCTTAGTGCATGATTTATACTGGGCCAAAAAAATTGCCAGTACTACTTCGCCATCTATTTTCACTGGCTTTATAACTTTTCCATGTCATTGTAAAATAAAAGCTGACGTCACCCATTGACATATCTTGCCAGTCATGTGTAAAGCTTGATACCATTTCCCCTACGAGAGTCAGGGTAGACTTGGCAAATATGCATGTTGGCAAATACCTCTGGGACAGCAAGGGATCCAGTTATAATGACATTTCCGTTACAGGTGTTCAACCACAAGATCATAACTGACACACAACTCATGCATATACTGTTATAACTCCCTCTAGTACTTCAACATGGGGGGGTCCCCTCCTCAGCAAATCCAGTCTTTGACAAAGAGGAGGAGCCTGCCAAAGGAGTCTAATCGTCATGGTGATTCATGCTTCTCATGAGTATTCGTGCAAATGTTTTGAGATGAAAGCAAGACAAGTCAATATTCCCCAATTGTGTGGACAACATTTAGGCTGAATATTGTTGACGGCACCCTTATAAGCAATTTTTCTGCACGATAAGCATAGATTGACCTACATGTTCTAAGGCAGGAACATTTGTCTTTAGCTAATCAGCATTACTCATTGTCCAACACCTCTGTAGTATTAAAGCCTAAAGCTTTTTCAAATCCACTTAGAAGAGCTCTAACCTGCATGAAGTTGCTTTCAGAAACCATTAGGCGCTTCACTGGTGTACAAGAATTCAAGGAAAATCCAACAAGCAGACAATGTTTAACTTTTATTAAAGCAAGCAATTTTCAATCCAGATTACTCCAATGGTCAACTATGATTTTCCCCACCACTGAAAAGTGCCAAAATTTTAAGCATCCACACAATAAAACTAATAAAAAGGAATGATTGTGGTCCAGTGACATGGGTCACACCAATGTAATTTTTCTTCGTTTTCTTATTTTTCTCTTTTTTTTTTATTTTACAATTAACTAGGCCTACCTTAACTTTACTAGACCTGGCAAAAAAATCATGTTTTTTTTTTTTTTTTAAGTCATTTTCTTTTTGCGATGTTTTATTTTTTCCCCAAAATTTTTTTCTTGGTGAAGCGAAGGGGCAGCAAAACCTGCAAGGAAATGAGAGTCAGTGACCAACATCCTCATAGACACGGCAGCTCAAATTTTACTACAAGAGAAATAACATCCCACACACCAAATGCAGAAGTACCATAAAGCGTATAGAGGAATCAAGTTCAGCTTTGAGGGCTCACCTCTGCCTAGACGCTTGGCACACTGGCTGAACTGGTCACCGATTTCTGAGCAGCCTCCTTGGCCTGGTGAGCCTGTAGCACAGCCACCGCCTCATCCACCTAAAGCAGACAACTACAGTCAGACTGGACACCAAATACAAAATATCTACTGGCAGAAACATTTAGCATGTGTGATGCTTATCTTTACATGTTGAATGTGTGTGTAACAGAGGAGGGTGGAAGCCAGAATGCTGACCTTGGAACGTAGAGACTCTGGGGACTCGAGCATGTGGAGTAGCTCTGAGTTGTCTATCTCCAGCAGCATGCCAGTGATCTTGCCCGCCAAGGAGGGGTGCATGCTCTGGATAAGTGGGAAGAGACGCTCTCCTGCAGAGAGGGACCAATCGTGTCAAACGCCCAGGTCTGAAAGTGAGGCGAACTCTACACTGGAAAAGAGGACCAAGGTTCACCGAGTGCAAGGTGGGACAAACTTACCCAGCATTTGTTTCTGTTCCTGGGGGGGAGCAGAAGCTAGCATAGAGGCAGTCAGGGGCTCCTGGCCTTGGACGTGGACAGCAGACTGCAAAGAAAACAAATGACTAAGTAAACCTTAAAATTCATGCAAGCAGCATTTTAGCTACTATTGTAACTTGGTGAGCAAACTGATACCACCAAATGGATCATACCTGCTGCATGGCTACCTGGGGCTGAGTGTTCAGGTGCTGTTGAGGGTTGCGCACGCCTGCAGCATATTTGTACTGCGGCACACCGCGCACAGGAGCTGCTGCAGCTGCGGCCGCAGTGCTGGACGGGCGGGGTCCCATCGTTTGGGCAGCTGGAAGTAGAGAAACGTGTCAGAGGGTCAGAAATCTATGGGATCAGTCAAACCCTTTGTGATTATGACTTGTGACCATGCTGTGGCTTACCGACACGCTGAGAAGCCATCATACGCGGCACCTGGGAGGATGTCGGCCTCATACCGAAGGACTGTGGCCTGGGAGCCGAAGGCCGCATGGCGTTGGACATGTTCTGGAAATCTGTGGAATGAAGGCAATGGTTCCATCATCGCCCAGAACATGCGAACAGCAGACAAGCCAACAAACCAAGATGCCTGTGCCATATAACCAGAAAATAATCATCTGAACCAAAAGTGCTACACAGTAGGGTTTACTTACGCTGGGGCCTGACGTTTTGGGTGGCCCAGCGAGGGCTTGGCCTCAGTTGTGCAATCTGGCCAGTGGGGTAGTAAGCAGCTCTGTTCTGGGTCTGTGGGGAGAAAGTCTTGTTACCAGCCACAATTTAAGTCTGGCAACAACTTAAGTCTTTACACAACTTAGAGCAAAGACAAACCTGTGGAATGGCAGTCATGAAGTAACCAGAAGGTTGTGGGGGCTGGTAAGGGTTGATGACGGGGTTGGGCACAGCCCTGACACTGGCCAGTCTCTGCATGTACTGGTTAGTGAGATGGGCTTGACGTTCCTCCTTCCTCTGAGCCAGAGCCACATACAGTGGTTTAGTAGCAACTATACGGCCATTCATCTCAGTTACAGCTTTGGTGGCCTCTTCAGGTGAGGAGAAGCACACAAACCCAAAGCCCTTGCTGCGACCTCCTTCCATCATGACCTGGGTAAGAAACACTGGGTTCATACACTTTGCTTTATGACATCCAACATAACAGCCTTGTGTTAATGCTTTTGTCCAAGGGACAAATTCTTCTAGTGAACAGGCCATGAAGGGATATCTTCAAGATATTCTCACCTTAGCGCTGGTGATGGTCCCAAAGGGGGAAAACTCCTTTCGCAGACGTTCATCGTCAAGCCCATCATCAAGATTTTTCACATACAAGTTGACACCCTGAACAACACAGTTCATTACTGCTCTTATTTGAATCACACCTTGCTAAAGGAACAGCAACTGTGTCTGTGGACACAAACCTGGTATCGAGTCATCCTGTCCTGCTTCATCTGCTCAAACTTGCGCTTCAGTTCTGTCTGGCGCTCAGATTTTTTCTGGGCACGTCCCACATAAACTTGTTTGCCATTCAGTTCCTTCCCGTTCATCTCATCAACAGCCTGAAAGACCAAAACAAGTTCAACTCAAACGTTGTAGTAGCTGTGTCAACTGTAGTGTGAATCTGAACTAGACAAAACTTCTATTCTGGGTCTTAAATATGATTTTATATTTTACCATTGGAACTAATCCATTCCACCACTTAAAACCTTAGAATATGAGCAAAGATGAAAACATAAAATGGATGGAACTTTACCAAATTACCACCTCATGACAATGTAGCACCAGAAGGTTAATCAGGTCAGACAATTGGAACAAAACTGGCATTGCTAAATATAAATAAAACTTGCTACAGATCCTATATCTTACCTTCTGGGCATCTTCATGCCGTTCATAGCTGACAAAGCCGAAGCCCTTGGATTTCCCACTTTCATCAATCATGACTCTGATACTTAGAGCAGGTCCTACAGAACGTTAGTCTGTCAGAATCCACATACGTAAACCAGTCAGAGCACACAATGACTTGCAGGGTCACTCACCAAATTTTCCAAATATCTCCCGCAGCTTCTCATCATCCATGTCCTCCCCAAAGTTTTTGATGTACACGTTAGTGAACTCCTTAGCCCTCGCCCCAAGCTCTGCTTCACGTTCTTTGCGAGACTTGAAGCGGCCGACAAACCTGAAGCGAAAGTCACTTTCAAAACTAGAGTACCATGACAACACAGATAAGCCTAGAGACAAACTGCATCTGTTTACAACTGAAGTAGAAAGTATGCACGTCTTCGTCATTCTGTAACAGTGTTGGCAGCAGCAATTTATCCCCAGCATTCATGTGGCAATGTGGGGCCCATGAGCTGTCATTTCATTGTGGCAGCCATTTTGGCCGGAACAGTCCACTAAACAAGGATGTACCGAATTTGACAAGGCTGCAGAGTAAAGATGTAAACCAGGAAGCATAACCCTGATCAGCAACACTCTGTCAAAATTAACCCTCGCCAAGATGACAATCTCTTGACAAATAGCTATACAAGAAATGAAACTGAATGCACTTACACCTTCCTATCATTGAGCAACATGCCATTCATTTTCTCAATGGCCCTTTCAGCCGCCTCCTGGGTCTCAAAGTGCACAAAACCGTAGCCCTTTGAGCCGTTCTCATCACAAACCACCTTGGGAAGAGAACATTTATGGATATAATCAACAATTTTACACCATGCATTAGGGACTTCATTTTACTCCAATAATGCAATTCTCCATTATGTGCTTCACACCAAAATTTGGCGGCTCACAGGACTAAGTAACAACGTGATTACCTTACAGGACAAGATATTTCCGAAAGCAGAAAATGTATCATAGAGGGCCTTATTGTCAATAGATTTGTCCAGGTTCTTGATGAAGATGTTGCCGACGCCGCTCTTCCTTAGGGACGGGTCACGCTGAGACCACATGATGCGGACGGGTCTGCCCTTAATCACGTCAAAATTCATGGTGTCCAGAGCACGTTCAGCTGAAAGAGAGGCGGCGGCTCAGATCACGCCGATATAACATTTATCTGGAGCGAACAGAACCGCTGCACATAATATATGAAAGGCAGAGGCATTTCTTTGCGACACATTGTCCGCCCCTCCCCTTCGTTTTCGTTCAGACACCTAAAAACCAGCAAATATCCATCCGATCCATTCATATTAAAATCTATTTCGTCAATTAAACATCCTTCAGACTAAACTGACAAAATTCAGATTATCTAGCTTTAAACTTCCTGATCAGAAACTACAAGGTCTCCATATTGTCTAACCCTAACTGCGCAAGCACAAGGACACCATGCTTGTCCCCGCATCGCCGCCACCACGCTGGAGTGGTGAGGAGGAATCGCGTCTAAAAACGTGTCCGCTGCCAGGGCGCCTAGCTTACCGTCGGCGGGCTGCTGGAAGTTGACATAGGCATATCCGAGAGACCGGCGAGTTATCATGTCACGACACACTCGAATGGATAGGATCGGGCCGGCCGGGCTGAATTTCTCGTAAAGCATGGCTTCGGTCACATCCTGGTGCAGGTCGCCGACATACAAGGAGGCCATTGGGTAACTGGGTCCGCTGGGATTCATCTTCTTGTCTTTTTATTTATTGATCTCGACAGGGGTAAAAAATAAAATCTTAATAGTTTTCTTTAAAAAAAAACCGACACGTCAAACTTGTAATTTGAAAATTCGAGACGGCCGTCGGTGGCAAACTGGACCCGGCTAGCCAATGTTACACAATACGCAGGTAACACGATTTTTTCGGGTAAATCGGTCAAAAATAACGGTTGTCGGCCCGCCGTTGAGGTAAAAAATAAACCAAGAGTGTTCAGCTCAGCGAAATATCAAAACGTTACGTCGGTCTGTACCAGCAAGCGAGATAAAAATTTAAACAAGTCGAGTTTAAAATTCAAAAGGCCTTTCGCTTCAGCAGTAACGTTAGCTAGCTAGCTAGCCGGCTTCACGCGTCGAATTATTTCGTCCTTTCCTTCGTTCTATTCTTCGGTTCACTCGTTGCTAGTCCCGCTTCACCAGTTATTTTTTAATTTTTTGTTACAAAAGGAAACAATTTTTTGTTGTTTTTGTTGGTTTTGTAAATTTTTTTTGTTTTTTAATTTTTTATATAAGATGTGTGCCGAGGAGAGCTCCGGGGCACACACTCACTCACACAGCACTAACAGCCGGGGTTTAGGGAAGCGCTCCATGCGCACGTAGTGGAATATATAGTTTCTCCATTGCGTCACTGGAATGTTCCATTTCTGAAAAATCCTTTGAAAATGAAACGTTCCGCGGTGCTCTGGACTGCAGCACCCGAAGTACCTTCATTCGTCTGTGGCGTCACTGTTACATTCTTTATTAAGAAATGTAACGTTAGTTCAGTAATACAGTGTCAATTTTCGCCATTCCTGCCTTGTGGCGTCTTGAAATACTACTCGGTGGCGGCCAATAATTGTATTGTACGACTAACGACATAATGAATAACCTTTTAAACATCAAATTAAAATTCAAAGTCCATCCATCCGTCCTATCCAGGGTCGCTGGGGTTATCCCCCGTCTTGCGCCTGTAGCATCCAGGATAAAATTCAAAGCAAACATTTAAAAACGCTAAGGAAATCGATAGCCATTGTTATATCATTCTCATCAAATTTCATATCATATATTTGATTTTTTTTTACAATACACTGTTATCAATATCAGATAAAGATGTTGAATTTAATAGAAAACTGGACCTCTAAACCAGTGTTTGTCAATCTGGGCCTCGGCGACCCACAGACAGTACCCTTTTTTCGGCCCCTTCCAGCTGGGAGCAAAAATGTGAACTGTCTGACAGGGAGCTAGGAAGGAGCAAAAACATGGACCATCTGTAGGTTGCAAGAACCAGGTTGGGAAACACTGCTTTAAACAAATGGACACCGGTTTTGGGCTTTTCAGGTCCAGAAGTTACAAATCCAGACCAAAATTTGTTTCTACCAACCAAGTGAGTACTCTGTGACTGTGACTCCATCCATCCATTTTCCAAACCGCTTATCCTATTGGGTCGCGGGGGGTCCGGAGCCTATCCTGGAAGCAATGGGCACGAGGCAGGGAACAACCCAGGATGGAGGGCCAGCCCATCTCAGGGCACACTCACACACCATTCACTCACACATGCACACCTATGGGCAATTTAGCAACTCCAATTAGCCTCAGCATGTTTTTGGACTGTGGGGGAAACCCCACGACGACATGGGGAAAACATGCAAACTCTGCACACATGTCCCAGGCAGAGACTCAAACCCGGGTCCCAGAGGTGTGAGGCAACAGTGCTAACCACTGCACCACCATGCCGTCCCTGTGATTGTGACTCTTTATGTTAAACTTCTTGGTAGAAACCAAATCTTGATCTGGATTTGTAGCTTCTGGACCTGAAACGCCCACTACATTACATGAGCACTAGATTAGAAAATGCTTATTGGACTTGCATACAAGCTAACATATGTTATGTACTACAGGAGAAAAGCATACGGGTCATTCGCCATTTGGATGGATTCAAGGGTTTTATTTGTTATGTGCAAGGTAAACCATCAGAATATAACCTGCAGTGAAATGCATGGTGGTCAACTTCACAATGATTAATAATAAAACCAAAATACATCAAAAGTAACAATTTAACAAATATGTCACAAATAGGGAAAATTATACTGAAAAAAGACCAGAGATGTGCAACACAGATCAAATAAAGTGAAAGATGCATAAATAAAGGAGCAGAAGCACGTTCCAGATCTCAGCGTGATAAAAAGGTAATGGTTAGAATGCATTGGGTCCATGGGTGGCACGGTGGCACAGTAGTTAGTGCTGCTGTCTCACAGCAAGGTCTTGGGTTCGATGCTGGGGTCAGACGTAGGTCCTTTCTGTGTGGAGTTCACATGCTCTCCCCATGTTTGTGTGGGTTTTTGCCGGGGGCTCCGATTTCCTCCCACGGTGCAAAAGCGTGCAGGATGGATTGATTGGCGAGTCTAAATGGGTCCGATATGTTGGTGACAGGCCAGGGTTGGTTCCCATCTGCGGCCCTTGTTCCGGGGATAGGCTCTGGTTCCCCGTGACCCCAGTTGGGCTTAAGTGGTCACGGTGATGGATAGATGGGTTGTGTCTCTGCTGATTCAGGCAGCTCTGCTCCTCCATCTTCTGTTATCATGCATGCAAAATTGAGTGTAATTTCAAATATATTTTAATATATCTGGTGTCCATCATTTTGTAATAAATTTATTTTCAATGACGTCTGTATTTCACAGTTCAAGTAAGATGCTCTTAATAAAGACACCGTTTCATCAAAAAGAACAAGCACCTTTTCATAACCAACATAAAATGCTAGTTACACCATGTAACACCAGTGATGGAAGAAGCGATTTTATTTTACAAAATTGCAAAATTAACAATCAAGATATTGTGATGTAATATTCATTTTAATTGCCTTTATGATAGTTTTGATTATTCATAACATTAGTTTTTGGGGTCATCAATGGATCATAGTTTGTCTGAGGTTTCTCTACCTAGATGTGTTTGCCAAGGGAAACCAATCAGGAGGTCAAGCTTTGAATCAATTTTTTAAACCACTACTAACTGAACATTCCTGTGTTTTAAACACCTTGTGCCTTTGGATTGTTGTCAGATTTTCCTAGCTCACAAAAAGAGCATTCCAGTGCAAGAGGAGAAAAAAGCACTGGAAATCTGTAACACCATCGGAATAGTATGGTAATAATCTATTCACCCATCCATCCATCCATCCATCCATTTTCTGAAACCTCCTGTCCTATTCAGGGTTGCAGGGAGCCTATCACAGAGGCTATAGGCACAAGGCAGGGAATAACCCAGGATGGGATGCCAAATCCAACACAGGGCACACTCACAAACCATTCACTCCCACATGTGCACCTATGAGCAATTTGGCAACTCCAATTAACCTCAGCATGTGTTTGGACTTGGGAGGGAGGCACCAGAGTACCTGGAAGAAACCCTACGATGACACAGGGAAAACATGCAAATTCCACACACATGCAACCATGGCGGACACTCGAATCCTAGTTCCAGAGGTGCCAGGAAACAATGCTAAATGTAATTTATGCCCCTTCATAGGGACATTGTATTTTTGCCTACCCCATCTTACTCTCCATGAGACACACAGACAGTTGAGACACACAGACAGTTGGGGGTCACGGCAAAGGGTCAGCAAGCATGCAGTGCCCCTGGAGCTGAGGGTTAAGGGCACCACTCAGTGGCCCAGAGGTGGCATCAATCTGCCAGCCCTGGGATTCAAACTAGTGACTATCCTATCACTGGCAGAGACCATTAATAAGGAGGTCAAAACCCCAGCAAAAAGTGGGAGAAGTACCATGAGGTCTGCTTGGAGAACATGTTCAGCTTTCAGGGGTGACCAACATCCTCATAGACACGGCAGCTCAAATTTTACTACAAGAGAAATAACATCCCACACACCAAATGCAGAAGTACCATAAAGCGTATAGAGGAATCAAGTTCAGCTTTGAGGGCTCACCTCTGCCTAGACGCTTGGCACACTGGCTGAACTGGTCACCGATTTCTGGGCAGCCTCCTTGGCCTGGTGAGCCTGTAGCATGGCCACCGCCTCATCCACCTAAAGCAGACAACTGCAGTCAGACTGGACACCAAATACAAAATATCTACTGGCAGAAACATTTAGCATGTGTGATGCTTATCTTTACATGTTGAATGTGTGTGTAACAGAGGAGGGTGGAAGCCAGAATGCTGACCTTGGAACGTAGAGACTCTGGGGACTCGAGCATGTGGAGTAGCTCTGAGTTGTCTATCTCCAGCAGCATGCCAGTGATCTTGCCCGCCAAGGAGGGGTGCATGCTCTGGATAAGTGGGAAGAGACTCTCTCCTGCAGAGAGGGACCAATCGTGTCAAACGCCCAGGTCTGAAAGTGAGGCGAACTCTACACTGGAAAAGAGGACCAAGGTTCACCGAGTGCAAGGGGGGGAGAAACTTACCCAGCATTTGTTTCTGTTCCTTGAACTTTTGCTTCAGTTCCATCTGGCACTCAGATTTCTTCTGGGCACGTCCCACATAAACCTGCTTGCCATTCATCTCCTTCCCATTCAACTCATCAACAGCCTGAAAGACCAGAACATGTTGCATACAAAGGTTGTAGCAGCTCCATGTTGACTATAGTAACCAAACTATGACTACATGCTTAGCCAAGATATTCATTTAAAAAATGGAACTAGACCCCAGATTTCAGTCCGTCACAGGACAGATGTGCACACACTGTATACAACACAGATACATACAGCAGCGTAATAGCATGTGTTTCTACTGCAGGAAGAAAATCACACAACATACAAATACAACAACCACAGAGCAGATGTGGAACTTGAGTCCTACAGGCTCACCCTGGAAGTGTGAGACAACAGCGGTACACATCGACACACCACCCACATCCTGGACAACATTTCTCAAACCTTTAAATTGCACAAAACTGTACAAACACTTGGCTTTGGTTGAGGCAAGATTTAAAGATTCCCAGAAATGTCACACCTTCAGGGCATCTTCATGCCGTTCATAGCTGATGATGCCGAAGCCCTTGGATTTCCCACTTTCATCAGTCATGACTCTGATACTTTGGACAGGTCCTATAAAGAACATCAATCAGTCTTTTACAACCAACAGACATAAACCAGTCAGAGCACACAATGACTTGCAGGGTCACTCACCAAATTTTCCAAATATCTCCCGCAGCTTCTCATCATCCATGTCCTCCCCAAAGTTTTTGATGTACACGTTAGTGAACTCCTTAGCCATCGCCCCAAGCTCTGCTTCACGTTCTTTGCGAGACTTGTAGTGGCCGACAAACCTGAAGCGAAAGTCATTTTCAAAACTAGAGTACCATGACAACACAGATAAGCCTAGAGACAAATGGCATTTGATTTTTTATGTAAATTTTTGTAAACCTTCATTATGCAAATATCCATGGAGTCGCAAATATCCGGTAAAGGGTATTTAAATTTGATTAAATTGGAAGTAGAAAAACATGGAGAAGCATAAACCAGTAAAACACAACGAAAAGTAACCTCCTTAATAATAAGTTTAATAAGTCTATAATATACACGTAACACAAATGAAACTGAATGCACTTACACCTTCCTGTCATTGAGCAACATGCCACTCATTTTCTCAATGGCCCTTTCAGCCGCCTCCTGGGTCTCAAAGTTCACAAAACCGTAGCCCTTTGAGCCGTTCTCATCACAAACCACCTTGGGAAGAGAACATTTATGGATATAATCAACAATTTTACACCATGCATTAGGGACTTCATTTATTCCAATGATGCAATTCTCCATTATGTGCTTCACACCAAAATTTGGCGGCTCACAGGACTAAGTAACAACGTGATTACCTTACAGGACAAGATATTTCCGAAAGCAGAAAATGTATCATAGAGGGCCATATTGTCAATAGATTTGTCCAGGTTCTTGATGAAGATGTTGCCGACGCCGCTCTTCCTTAGGGACGGGTCACGCTGAGACCACATGATGCGGACGGGTCTGCCCTTAATCACGTCAAAATTCATGGTGTCCAGAGCACGTTCAGCTACGAGAACAAGCAAAGTAATCACTCATATTGTATCAATTAAATGATACTAATAAAACTATAGTTTCAGGTTTTATTGTCGCATATGTTCTTCCACACTATGAAATTCTTGTGCAACAGAGCGATCATCACTGTACCAAACACGGGATTTGAACCAGCAACCTACTGAATGCCAACCCACAGAGTTGCTGCCCCGCAACAATTTTTTAAATACATTGTTGGTCATTGCATAATCCATATGTTTTTTATATATATATAGTTTTGATGTGTTACATAGCTTGAATTGGTTTATTTTTTTTTAAATTATAGGATCTGGTAACTAATGATAGAATATTTAGTATTTAGTTGTGCCCTGTGCCTGTCTGTCATTAGCCAGAAGTCAGCTCGGACTACATACGCCTACATTCCTTAGACTGGTCATGGACAAAGTCTACCTTAGGGACTCGCTCTCTCTATAATTCATAAATTATAATTAGAGTAATTACAATGTAAAAATGGACAAAACCACATGCTTTTAGGATGAACTTATTGCTGGACTTCCATATCGCTTACCGTCGGCGGGCAGCTGGAAGTTGACATAGGCATATCCGAGGGACCGGCGAGTTATCATGTCACGACACACTCGGATGGATAGGATCGCGCCAGCAGGGCTGAATTTCTCATAAAGCATGGCTTCGGTCACATCCTGGTGCAGGTCGCCGACATACAAGGAGGCCATTGGGTAACTGGGTGCGCTGGGATTCATCTTCGGGTCTTTCTTGGACACAAAATGTGGATTGCAACAAAACTAAAAACAGCAATAATATTAAATTGCATAGCTGATAGGGCAATACGGTGGTGCAATGCTGCCTCGTCACACCTCTGGGACCTGGGTTCCAGTCTCCCCTAAGGTAATGTGTGGGGAGTTGGCATATTGTCGTTGTGGGGTTTCCCCCCACAGTCCAAAATTCACAAACTGCGTGCATGTCTGAGTGACATGTGTGCAAATATATTTTAGTTGTCAAGAGCTTGGGAGGAATTATATCAGTATAACTTTATACATGCATAGGCTTTTTTTTTTAATTTAGTGTTTGGGAGTGGCCTCTTACGGTTGGGGGGAGGGGCCTCTACGGCCCAGAGGCGGTGGCCTCGCCCTTAGCTCCGCCCCTGGTTGACCCCCCCATCCTGAGCTATTTTTCCTGCCTTTCGCTCGTAGATTTCAGGATAGGCTCCAGACCCCCCCCCCCCCCCCCCCCCCGCGACCCTGAATAGTACAAGCGGGTTCAGTAAATGGATCGATGATTTTAAAAATTGGTAAGTGAAATTTGTAACTTGAGGCAGGTGCATCCAGCTCTAACCACCGACTAACAAAACTCTTCCCGGTTAATGATCCAAATCGGTTCCCATCCGCCATCTAGTACCCCGGAGTAATGCTATGTGTTTCATTTGAAAATTTGGTTAGGAGTTTTAAAAACGCGAAAACGCAAATGAGGACACTTATTAATGTCGGATTAGTAAGATTTGATTGTATTACAATATTTGATTGTAAAATATTGTACGTGTGGAAAACTAATTAAAATATGTTCCAGTCTTCCGGACTGACTGATAAAAATGCCGTTTTACCAGTTACCATGGACATGGCACTTAAAATGTAGTTTTAAGTCAAAACATTTTATCACTTACATAGACACGTATTGCCTCGTACACTTCTGTCCGTGTATAGGTGGACTGTAGGAGGAAACCGGATTTAGCTGCGTTGTTTACATTTATAACATTTATTCAGTTTATGGTATTTACCCCCAATCTTTAAAGGGAAAAAACCGCTAATTAATTTACAGACTTGAACATCACAATATTTAATGTTAAAAGTTTATAGGAAACACGCAGCTGAAATAAGTTAAAGTAGAATCGAGATTTTGTTGTTAATGGACATATTCTCATTTATTGATTTCACTTACCTGACAGACGGGATACGTTTATTCGTCAAAAAACAATAAACACAATTGTACAGGCGTCAATTTCGCAGAGACGTGAAGAGCAGTGTCATTAACTTGGACGAAGCGCTAAAACTGATGGGAGGAATGAGTTTTTATTGACAGAGAAATGGAAACTGAAAGTTTCGAGGGTTTAACTGAAACTTAAAGGGCTGGTCAAAGCTGGGACTTTGGTCATGCGTTTCATAAGGAATATTGCCAAGAATGCTAACTGATTCAGAACATTTGCAAGAAACAGCAATATAAAAGGTATGAATATATAATCATTATAAAAAATCAACCAACAGGATATTAAAATGTTGTTAGTGTGTTAGGCCTATTGTGATTAAAAGATTATTTTATTTTTTTAACTTTTTTGTTTTCCTTTATTACATATTTACTTATCTCTTTAACTCTTGAAGTTTTAAGCACAATTCTGCAAGCAGGTGGGAAAGCATTAATAATTATCATCATACATTAATAATCATCAGCATCATCATTTGGATTCTCCTGTTAAGGGTTACATGATAAATGTGCCAGATGAATCCAGAATGTTTCTAAGTTAAACAGAATAATAGAATAGAATAGAAAACCTTTATTGTCATTATACTCGAGCGCGGATGCTACTTGTACAATGAAATTGCAGTGACTTTATGGGGTGATGATTCTGGCGCATGGTTAACAGAGGAAGAACAATGATGTCAAGCACCACCCTCCTTTTAAAGCATCCAGTCTGCTATTCTAACTTAATCAGCATGACAGAGTGATGTCCAGCCTTGTCCTCGTCAACACTCTGTGATAACGAGAGACTCACTGAAATGATGTCAGTAGGTCCTTTTGTGGCCAGGCTGAAATGCAATGGAAATGTTTTTTTTTGGGGGGATTAAGTTTATTCTTATGATAAAGTGGGACTTTGCAATTAATTGCAATTTATCTGATCACTCTTCATAACATTCTAGAGTTTATGCAAATTGCCATCATAAAAACTGAGGCAGCAGACTTTGTGAAAATGAATTTTTGCGTCATTCCTTTGGCCATGACTGTAGTGGCAGGATCAGTCCCTGTCTGGCCAGCAGGTGTCACTGGCCACCCCTTTCCTAGTGTTTGAGTACTTCATGATTATGACCCTCACCTATGTTTTGCTGTCCCCAGGCTTGTGTTTGTAGCTGTTGTTGCTTTGTGTTTGCAGCTGTTCTGCTATGGTTGTTCTTGTATTGCTCCATTCTTGTTCCTGTGTTGCTCTCTGCTTTAATTTGCTTACCTGCTTTGTTTTTGACCACTAATGGTCCTTTTGTTTCTTGTGTTCTCTTATTGTGAGCCACAGTGCCTATCCGTAACGCGTAGATCGACCGGTGAACTGCAAGTCTTATTTGGCAGAATTGTTCTACTGCACTGCACCAATCTGCCTGTCAATCTCGCATTCCTTCTTACTGTCACTCATGAAGAAGATCCTGAGATCCCTTTACATCTTTTAGTACAGGTAGACTCTCCAGCTAGACCTAAAAGGAGCAATCCTCTCCTTTGTCAAGAGAGCACTGTAGCCTTGGATTTGGAGATGTCAACTGTCATCCACACCGCTTCACACTCGACATCCGACCAGACAAGCAGGGGTACCATAAAGTCAGGGAAGTCAGGATGATTCCAAGAGCCCCTGAGTGACAGGCTGTGGGACTCTTTCATCAGTGGATCCTGGTAGTGTCTGCCTTTGATGCATTCCATACTTACCTCAAGGAGGTTTTCAATCACCCAGAACAAGGCATGGAGGTCAACAACCAGCTGTTCGACCTTCATTAGTGGTTCCAACTGGAAACAGAGTTCACCATCAAGACCTAGTGGCTCGCCGAATCTGGTGGCAGTCGCTAGAGGCCTGCCAGAGACCCCCTGACCCACCATCTAGAATCATTACCTTCACTCAAAATCAGTGGGCCTCCAAGATACACTGGTATAGTCTTCAAATAATTTTCCCCCCACCATTGCCATGGGATATATATTTTAATAAATGGAAATGAAGAAAGGCAAAATGTATGCGGTAACTAAGCATGCAAATAAAGCATAAAGCACAAAGGAAAGATATACTTGAAACATGTTAGAACATTTAGCTAAAATAGTGGGCATATTGTATACCTTCTGAGCGGCAAAGCAGACAGACTTCTGTCTCTGCAACTACATAGAGAAAAGCTGCTGGTCAAAAATCACAGACTGACAGAGGGTATGCATCTCAGTCAGTATGCCATTACAGACTCAAATTCCGAGTATATCGTCCTAGGAATTTAACAAGATACATCATTCCCTAATGAACTTGCATCACTCTATGAAGTATTTGTCAGAATGGGCTTAATGGCCTTGATGATCTCTGAGAATTATTATTCAAAAAGCATGATCGATTGAGTACTCCCACATCGACCGGATTTGGAGGGAACGGAGAACCCATTCTTGGTGGTGTGTTTCACTGCTGGCATTTCATTGGCCAAAATTAGATACACAAACCTTGTAGTTGGTTAAGTCCAAGCTAACCTGCACCAAGCAAGATTAAGATGCAAGACACATTACTACAGTGGTACAGCAGGATAACAAGTACGCTTGGTTCAACAAACCAAATTTCTGGCATTAGTGCAAGTTAGCTTTCCGATTGTTTGTGGCATCTGGAAAAAAGATTATCCGGAGAAGAAAAGGTGAGCTCTACCATCAGTCCGGTGTCATACCAACAGTAAAGCACCCTGAGACCATTCATGTGTGGGGTTGCTTCTCAGCCAAGGGAGTGGGCTCACTCTCAATTCTGCCAAAATGAATAATGAATGGTACCAAAACATCCTCTGAGAGTAACTTCTCCCAACCATCCAATAACAATTCGATGATGAACAACCCATTTTCCAGCATGATGGAGCAAGAAGCAGGTGGACAAACAAAAACCCACAAATTCTGACGAACTCCAAGCATTGATTATGTAAGAATGGGCTGCGATCAGTCAGGCTTGGCCCAGAAGTTGATTGACAGCAGCCAGGGCCAATCGCAGAGATCTTGAAAAAGAAGGGCCAACAAAGCCCTGCAAAAAAGATACTCTCTGCTTCCAAGAGCAGTTGGACAAACCAGAAAACAGCTTTTGAAAGAAACCGACATGGATCAGTGTCCTCATGACTGATAAGGACAAAGCATTTGAAGACAGATGAATGGGTCACAATGTGGAGCGTGGCATAATTTGAGGGTTACCACGGTTCTTCTTGAGCATCAGGTTTCACTAACCAAGTGCTAATAAGGCCAGAGTTCTGCAAGCCACGTGGACTAGCTACACGCAACAACTTTCCGAGGTATTCAAGTTAGTTAGTTATTTTATTAAAGACGCAAAAGTAGGTCCATAGCAAGGATAATAAATAATAATTACAGGCTTACATAAAGGCTAAAACGCCAATAGTTCCACAAAGCAGAATAAAACCTGACGGAGCTCAGTACTCAAGTGCTTATCATTCCGGTCTTTCATCTGCTGTAAGTGGTACGTTAGACGGTCCAACGTAAAATTTTGGTTATGCGAAGAATCCATCTGTAGAGTCGCCTGATAGCTCAAAATTTTCCTCTACTGTCAGTATGTTATCCTGCAGGATTACAGTGTTTTTAGGAAGAAGGTGTTGATTTTTATTACCACGAGTAGCAGATGATTACTCTTTTGATCTATTTCAAGCCCCAGTAATATGTGTCTTGTCTATTATTTTGGTTACCTAACTACTCATGTTAATACCAACATACTGAGAAGATATTTTTAAGATCTATTCTTTCTGTGGCAGTAATTCCTGCTGGAGAGATATTTACTTGAACGTACTGACCGCTCCTTTCCCTAGAAATAACTGCATTGCCGGAATTCTGTTAAAATACATGACCAGCAGAGGGAGCTCTAAAACACTGATTCTAATACATCGGTTTTAAAAAAAAACCCTTAAACGTTTAGGATTACGCAAAACAACAAAAAAGCACTAAAATGACATTGCAGCAGCAGAGTTTTTGAAATAAGATACAAGATAACAATGCACTACTATAAAGATGTATAATTGATTAATAAGTAATTACTTGAAATCCATCTACATATTTACACCAGCCCAGTATCATTTTATACGTTTGTTTTTCCACTTGTCTAGGTAAGCTACCGGCTGTGATGGTAAGGTACCATCTTTAATGATGCGCAGGGCCGTAGTTTCCAAGACAGAACTGCACAATGGGTACATGACTGCAAGATCCTGCTCCCTCGAATATAACGGGAAGAATATTTTAACTGTACACATTATACGTATATAAGTATCCAGTTAAATTCTGAATGCTTGAAGTCTTTAAATGCACGGACAGGATGTACCCCTGCGGAAAATCTATTTTTAGGAGTCCGGTGGGAATTGGATAGCGGGTTAAAGGTCGCCTTTGTAGCTGAAAGTTTGTAGTGGCTGGGACAGAACTACGGGGTGGCGGTCACTGCACACTCCTCATCTCGCGAAAATTAAAAATTAAAGACAGCCTGTTAAGGAACAGTTAGTTTCCTTGCTGACGCGATCATGGTGTGACCTTCAGGGCTACATTTGGAAATACAAGCAGCCGTTTATCTGGAGCGCGTGGTTCCACCAAAGTCAGTCACAAACTGAAGAACAACACATTTTCACGTAAATATTCTACAAATTGCATGTAACGATGTGAATTCTGGTTATATGGTTTACTGACTAAGCTGCTCATAGTCATTAAATTGCTATGCGAGAACCAAACTGGTGCAATACTTACCCGGTAATGATATACAGCAATATCCATGCATAGATGGATAAAAAGAACGCAATATTTAACGTCCATAAGCAAGAGAATTTGTGGTTGTAATGAACTACATAGGAAATGCAGTGAATAGTTAATTCAGCTGCCTCCATAAGATGCCCCTGCAGTTAGATTTCACTCTCACTCTTTCCATAATATACTCAGTAACAAAAAAAGTGAAGAACTCAGAAGTAATGGTGTGACTTGGATGTAATTTGCTACACGTGCAGACCAGCGACGGGTATGTAAATGATTCGATTTGCAAGGAGCCTGCACATCTAGTCACCAGACACAGAGGATGCCTTATAGAGGCATTAGACAGCATTACCAGCACTTGATGGAGTTTGATGTGTGGGTTGCGTTGTGTGTTTGCTTGAGGCCCGGTGGTCATATAGTGCAATTGCCCAGCATGTGGGGCATGCAGGTGTCACAGCTGTCCCATGTTGGAACCACCGTCCCATGCATAGGCTGCCCTTAACACCAGCGCAGAGACGGCTGCATTTGGAGTGCTGCTGTAACCGGGAGTCATGGACCGACGACGAGTGGTGTCCTACCACGTTCAGTGATGAATCTCGGTCCTGCATTACCACAGAAGAAAACAGCTTCACAATTATTTTAATTAAATTTTTACACCACCTGATATAGCATTGAAAGGAGTCCAACTGTATACAAGAATTAAGTGATCAATTGTCATTGTTGACTCACAGTGCACAAGGAAACGTGTCCTCTGCATTTAACACATATGTGACACTGACCCAGCAGGGGGCGGCTAATTCAGCCCGGGGAGCAGTGCTTGGGGGCGGTACCATGCTCAGGGTACCTCAGTGGTGCCTTGCAGGTCGGGGATTCGAATCTGCAATCTTTCAACTACAAGTGTGCTTCCCTAACCATTAAACCACCACTGCCCACATTCATATGAAACTACACTGCCTGGGCACGCACTCCCCCACACCACTGCTCTGAAAAACACCCTGATGGATACATGCATGTTTTGTGGCTGTTCTTCCTACCGGAGGTCATGACATTTGACTTAAAGAAACTGCTCGGCTGCGGTCATTGTTCCTACCAACGACACACATATCCGTCTGAAGGCACTGACGGCGTTTCCTCATTGCAAACGTGGTGCACGGGGACGCCTCCTCGCTAGATGTGAAACAGCGGAGGGTTCACCAGCAAAGGTCACCACGCAAAACTGGATTTGAGAAATCCTATTAGGAAACCACCAAAATGTAGAGGCGTCGAAACATTTTAAATTAGCTTTTTTATTTCCACATACATGTTGTTATATTTCGCTCCAAATAACAGTTATGCTTGAGTGATTTGTATGAAAACTCCATAAACATGAAACAGCTAGCCAGCCCCGTCGCCGTCTCTCCCTCCCCAATGACTACTAGTTAGTCACATGCAATTTAGGCAAGTATCAAAATTGGAAACAAACTAACCAAAGGGGGTAAGAAACTATGTTGGGAAGGAGTAAAAGAAAAAACACTACGTTAGCAAAAGGAGAATTCTTACTGATCTGCTCAATACAGGATGTCATTACAAACATCAAGCCTTTTAAGTGCTTGTCTTGTTCTCACGTTTTCTATCCCTCATAGTCACGTTACAATGATAAAAATGGCTTCTGTTGGTCACTTAAGAGAAGTAAAACCGGAATAGAATAAGTGACAGTAATTGGAATGCATTTCCCATCATGGGCTGGACAAACAGCAGATTTTGTTTCAACCAGACGTTTGATGTATTAGCTGGATTGAACGTGTTGTCCTTGGGATGTGGGAGGCATCTGTAAGTCTGGCAGAGAAACTGTCGTTTCAAAAGACAACACCTAACAAGTTATAACACATTTTGAATATACATAGAGTATATTATTGACCTTAAACTTAACTTGCCACATTGCATGTGTTTTCCCTAACCCCACTGTCTAACCCCCCCTCCCCCATTTTTTCCCTGCGAGCCCCCAAATAAAAAAAGGAAATGGACACGCCCTAACCCCTCCCCCCCCACACAAACACCCTGACCACACCCACAAAACAAAAATAAAATAACTGAAATTGGACAGAAATGACACTGGTGAATGAAGTAGAGAGAGCAGGGTGATGAGGTGGTCTCAGTGTTGGCAATGGCCAGAGTAGCCTCAGTTGTTTTCTCTGCCCTCTTCGGGTTCATCAGTATCACCCTGATTGTCTGAAGTCCACAGCTGGAAAGGAAGAAAAAAGCTGCATCAAGCTCTGTACGGCCCTCAGATATGGACCCCAAAATGTCTGGTACCACATTACACAGCGGAAGCAACTGAGGTTAATTCCCATCCTAAATGAAACAAGAGTCTAAACAGATGCCAAGCTTCCAGGTGCTGTAGAATGATTTTGCAGTGCTAACCTTTGGATAGTACACTAATCATACTCACTGTCAAGTTGTCTCTCAGTAGCTGCATGATCAACGTACTGTCTTTGTACGAGTCTTCGTTCAGTGTATCGAGTTCTGCAATAGCCTCGTCAAAGGCCTTGGGGTGGGGCAGGGAGCAGGGGAGGGTAAAAGGAGAGAATTGAGATGTGGTTTTTGAACCACTCTTTCAGGCAAGAGTGTGGCACGGAGCACCACCCACCGCTTTGGCCAGCTTGCAGGCCTGGTCCGGCGAGTTGAGAATCTCATAGAAGAAGACGGAGAAGTTGAGGGCCAGACCCAGACGGATGGGGTGTGTGGGCTGCATCTCGTTCTTGCTGATGTCAAACGCTGCCTGGTAAGCCTCCTGCGAGTTGGTGATGATGGCTAGAGAACAGGACAGCCGGTGAGCGAGTGATAGAGCTCAATCAATCGAACCTCTTACAGAAACCCAAGCGAGGACAGTCTGAGAATGACTTGCACATCACCTCAGGCCCTAACCCCTCATTCGTCATATAGTCCGTCCTCGAGTCGCACTGCAAAGCTTCTCCGTTTTACCAAAACCCATAAGCCATTTAAGCCACAAATAAATAAATAGACAGACACGCCGCTTCAGACTAATGTGATGAATTTACAAAAAAAATCACATTTAACCCAGGAGGATCTTCAAAACTATGCTGGCAGGCAGCAGAAACAGGGAAGTAGAGTCGAGACCTTATGGCCTATCGCCGTAGCTGCTGTGCATACTGCCTCCTAATATGGAATCTGATGAGAGAATAGCATCTCCGACTGATGAAAATGACCCTCACTCCCACCAACAGCTCATCCACTTTCACCATAGCTGTTTAGCTGTATTCATGACAAAACAATATAGACACTGGTGATATCTCCCAGCTGTGACTGCCAAGGCTGTCACCCTAAGGAAGACTTAAGACAGGAAATGCTTTATGACTGAAAGCGAAACATACTTCATGCACAAAAATGCTCACATGCTACTGCCTAGATGTTTAACTGACAGATGCTGTCCTATCTAACCTTTTCTTTAACTTTTCTTAAGCTTAAGCAGTTTACAGCAGCAATTTTGGACACTTCGTGGCAAAGCGAGCAGATGGCTTCTGGGTTTCCGCCCCATGTCTGACAGCACAATGGTCTGACTGTTTCAGACAAAGGAAGCCCCTTTGTAACACCCTCACCCCCCCCAAACCCGCTGCATCCTGTAGGCTTCTGATCAGCCCTATGCCTTTCTCTGATTCCTTGCAACAGCCTCTACATGAGGCCTTTGTCCCCCGGCAAATTTGAATCACCTTGCCAGACGCTGTGCGTCCAATTCACACACCGAAACGTGGAAAAAAAAAATTGCGTGTTAATTATGCATGAGTGTAATACCACCAGTTCTCCACCTGCTCTGTGCAGGTACTTCAGAAATATGCTAAGAGCCGTGCCTTTTTTTTTTGCATAGGGCTACACATCTCTGTATTTTTATCAATGGTGGGGGGAGTTAGTACATTCATTTGTGTGTAAAAGGCAAACAAGTGGTATGAAGGAAAAAAAGGCAATTCTTGCAATGGAAAAAAGCAGCAGAAGTCATAAGATATGACAGCTGTGGGACAGGAAGAAAAATCCTGGAGAACCCTACATACCACCCCACAGGAATTCACAAATGGAGAGGGGGGGGTCTACTCTTCTGGTAGAAAAAACAATGGAAGCTAACTGACCCTCAAAGACAAATCTGGGCACGTGTGGGTGTGAAATAAGTGCCAGGTCGGAAAACAAAGCTACTTTTACAGCACCACTTCCGAAACCAGCCTTTTTTCCCCTACAAAGTCACCAGGGACCTCGTTTGGCACCACACATTCTACTTATAGCTGTAATAATCTAAATGAATCTAATAGGCCTACTAATGCTGAATTTTTAAAAGCAAACCAGCTAGATTTCAAAAGGACAGGGGCTTTAGCATTTATTCCGCAATCTGATGAATATTTCTTATTTGCAGTAGAAAACATGGAAAAAACAAGCTGCCTGCAATATTAAGCTCCACAGCACTTTGCCCCATGGGTTGTATAGAACAAACCAACTACCAGATGTCCTCTTGTATTCTATATCTTCAAAATGAATATTGGGTGATTCATAAATGGGTGGATCCCAATGCTGGCCTCTTCCACGCTATTCTTAAGCAATCATAGGTATAAAAGCTCTGAGGTATCTAACTGCCCATTACATTTACTCAGCAGTTACACTGCTGTTACAACACATGGACCTTAAAAGATACAACTGAAGCAGCTTGTGTCAAATGCAACCCCAACCACTTGTGATTCCTCAGACTAGACTGAAAAAGCCACACAAGGCTTTGCTGTACTGAACAAAGTGGTGCCACGCCCTCGTCCCAGCTGCTTCAGATATTCCAGTGGGGCAAGCCTCTGCAGGGGGTAAGCGAGGTCAGCAGGGCTGCTCCGCGGGTGTGGCCCAGGTGGAAGGGGGCCCTGAAGGGACAAAACCAGAGCCTTCGATGGCAGGAAACGCCCATCTCAAGTGCGGTCTGCTCCACTTTCACTGGTTTCGATCTCTTGCTCCAGAAGGAAGGAATGTAAAATCAGCTGCTCCCCTTCCTCCTCGGCCTACATGAAAATTGGCTCTGGCCAGCAGTGGCACCGCCTTCCCAGTCGCTTGCTCGATCCTGGGCACACGCCGAGACTTGCTCTGCTACCTCTTCCCTTGGCCCCACCTCCTAGGGTGCGCCACACTGATCTTTGCCAGGGAAACACACCCGTAGGGGTTCATTCGAGGGGGGGTGGCAGGAACTGGTCCTCTCACTGTTCCCAGTACGCCCGTCCTAACCCTGTCGGAGCGGCTTGCTGGTCCAGCCAGGGCACGCCCTGCTCTCCTAACTGGGAAGATGAGAGTCTCTGGGCTCTGACACCCTCTGTTCCTCTCTCCACCTCAGCCAGGGTTTTTAAACCAGCCTTCTCATCTACATATCTGGTTCAAGGTTCACGGTGAATTCAAGTGGAAGGGAATAACTGAGGAGGAGGCTATTCAATACAGCCCAGAGTTATGAGAAAGAATTAATGGCAGGAAAGGGAAGTTCAATGGAATAATGGAATGTGCGAATATTACAGAGGAGAGATGGGATCTTGTTCTTTTTATGCGAATAAATTGCTCAATTCACAGAAATGACACATGAAATAGCTCTGCTGTGAATTATGTAACACCCCCCACCCCAGAACAGACTCCAAAACTTACAGGTCTTTTCTTCTCCAACAGCCACCTCAGCCAAGTAGCGGTAATAATCTCCCTTCATCTTCAAGTAGAAGACCTTGCTTTCAGCTGGAGAAGCTTTGGGGATGAGGAAGTTGTCTAGAAGACCCTGGAGCAATAAAATGTAACAATTAAGACAATGACCAAGGAACTAGATGTTCAGACAATTTTACCTATAAATAACAGATCACGCTTCTCATCATTGAGCAGAGCATAACTGAAACCAATTCTGTTCTGAGAGTGTGCTTGGAATATGCATTACACACAGTTTCCATTTTCTTTCACAGCCATAAAAGGGGAGTAGTGCTTGAGCACCTTGTGAATGCAACAGGGTTGGATTATAGTTACAATGACTGAGTTTTGTGGTGTAGAGGGACATTGGTATGTCCTACACAACACAAATCCTGGCATGCTTAGCCAGGAACCTCCATGGTTGAGACACATCAAAATTCATGTTCACAGGAGCATGGTAGTGGGGAAAGTTTTGATGAGCAGAACAAAACCAGATTCATGTTGCTCCCTTTGAACTCCTGTAGCAGAAGTTGGTCAGTGAGATCAACCCACCACCACCAGTTTCATTAGTCAATCCAGACCTTTTTGACGAATCTGGTATCCATACGTGATTGATCAATGTACAATACTTTAGTTTTTAATCTCTAAAACTATAGATTTAACATGAAATTGGAGCTATTTGTATAATCAATTGCATGACAGCTCTTTCCCATTTTAGATGCGTTTTCAGTGGCATTCAAGATGAACGCTAACGCTGCCTCTCAACCTTTTTGCTACTTAGTGGGTGTGGGCGCAGTGACTTCCGCCTGCGGTGACGTCAACGCGAGTAATATTTTAAAAAAAGCAGTGGATGATTTGGGAGTCGCTAGCTTGGGTGTTTTGTGCACTCGCTACAGCTAGTGATACAGGGGTGGCTGCTATTGCAACAAAGTGTAAAAAGTGATACTGTTAACAGTGAGAAAAAAATCATGTGTCCTCTTTTGGAAGACGTTCATATTGAACTGTAAATGCCTCAAAAACAGTTAAAACAAGATATACAAACGAGGTGGAACGGTGAGTTATGTTTCTCATAGCCTAATTAAAGATTTCTTGACGCACAATTTTTCATCTGTATTTACTAGCTTAAAAATATTACAGCTATAAATAAATTATATGCATTGATTATATGAAAATATTAAAGTAAAGACAGCTCTTATATCGGAATCTGTACGGGTATCGGCAGTTGGGTATCGGAATTGAAAAAATGTGGATTGGCCCATCCATAAGTTTCATATCTCAATAACCTTATTTTAGGAAAAAACACACTCCTTAGTAGTATTAGTACACACACAACTCTCCAATACAGCCAGTAAGTTGGTAGCTTTACACATATAGCAAGCGACAGGACTATGGCCTTAAAAGACTTGATACATCCATGCATAATTATCCAACGGCCAAAATACCACAGGTCCAGTAAGCTTAGATAATCTCTTCTAGAGGGGTGTGATTTATCCATTCATTCATTCATTCATTCAATTCTAACACTTTGCAAGGATCTGCAATGTTGGTGAGCTGATAAGCAAGCAAACAAAACCCTCCTCCATTTTAGGCTGACAGCACACAATATAGACAAAAATACATTCCAAGGATATGCCTGGAGCAACACACTTCAAACTACCCGCAAAGCATGTCAGCGCCCCAGAGTATTCATAGCTAAACCCAGGTGCAGTGACTGAACAGCTTAGCAGCAGTATTACTAAAGTATGACATCCCTTTTTTAAAAGTGGCAGATGCATCAGAGGTAATAAAACTGTCATAAGAGTTTAATTTGCTATTTGTGCCACTATTCATACACGTAGGCAGCATTTCTTTAGTTCTCACATACACAATTTTTGTCTCCTACAAGACAAATTCAGGTGAAAGCAAAGCTCGGGGTAGGGAGATGGGTCAATCATTTACCCTGATTCCCTGGGGCAGTTTTTGGGGTTAAGGGCCTAGCTCAAAAGGCTAACGGTAACATCCCACTGGCCACAAGATTTGCACCAGTGATCTTAGAGCCACACTGAGTCCTAACCCACAGGGCCAATCACCACCTCCAACGCTAAAGCACTACAGAGGAAATATGAAAACTCAAATGGAAGGAGGACTGCTGGAGCTTTTTCAAAAGATGAGTATCGGTAGTGGTGAAAAGGTGTTGCTGTACCAAATATCTTTTTACTGAAAAGGTGCAGGGCTATTACATCATAGCACATTACTGAAATTGGCAAAAAAAATACACTTGACTTTAGCAAGCAATTCTGCATTTAAGCAACAAATGACCAGATGATCAAATACGCAGTACCTATGTCCCAGAAACAAAATCATTGGTACACCAAAAATAAGCTGAATTTCATGCAGTGGCAATGTTTTTCATGGACTAGATCATACTGGAATTACAAGACACATTTGCATTCTCTTGCCTTTATTCGACTCACAAACAAGGCTGCAGAGAGACACCCCAGACGTCTCAAGTCGCTGCCAGCAAAACTGAACATACCTAAGTATCGCATCATCAATTTAATAATGTCCAACACACAAGTGCCACTGCTTGAATCGATAGTTGCTCCAAAAGAAGAAATACACCCACAGTCAACATGCAATCTCCCACATAAATAAAGAGCTGGGGGGGATACTCAAAGTATTCCCTTTCTGTCTGAAAGCTTCTTTTTCGTAGAACATTTGATACAAGCCTTAATAAAATTACTACAATAAACTGGGAAACCCAAACACAGCTTAAATCTGATATCTTCCTGCTTAAGCTGGGAGGGATAAAACGTTAGGGTAAATCAAAACATCTCAGAAAGCAGGTTTCATGTCACCTACTAGCCAGACGTACATACGTTCAACTCAGCCCATAAACAGGGCTGTGTGAGTGGTTGACAATGAATGATGCTTCCAAAGGGCACCTAGAACTCCTGTGACACTTAGAAGTACTTAAAAAAATAACTGACTTGCTTCCACTTTCAACCATCACTGTACTTTTCCCATAACCTGGGTACATTGGGCTCCTACAAAATGCTAACCACTAGCAGTAGCAGCATGGTCCATTTCTGACTGGCCAGTTGCCCTACACCTGCCACTCCCAGTGAATGGAACAGAAAATATCTGCAAAACCATTTTCTTGGAGGGCAAGTCCCTTGGGACAAATCAGATGAGGAATGCACAACTGAGTTTGGCGAAAGCAGGGCCTCAGATGTTGCACATTTTGGTCAATGAGCCAGACAACTTTTTTGGAGAAAAAGTTGTATGGAGCATAATCTGAAACTGCCGAAAAAACTGTTTACCTAGCAACAATATCCTAAGAACAGAATTAGCATTTCGGAAGTCTCAGGCAATCTAGCCAGCAGGGACTTATTCAAACAGTAAAGAGGGGGATCAAATCAGACGTGAGATACAACATGCTAACCAACTGCTACATGCTGAAGAGTGAAAAACATGTGCTTTAAACCTGAACCTGTAAAACAAAATCATGCATTCATAAATAAAATGGAAAACCTGTAGCATCACACTGTGAAACTGTTAATATGTTACTGTCACTTACCAAAACATCGTTGCAAATCTCTTTGAGCTCCTTCTCGATTTTTTCCCGGTACTCCTTGGCCATCTGCTGCTTCTTCTCACTGCCCTCGGTCTTCTGCTCGATGCTGGAGACAACCCTCCAGGAGGAGCGACGGGCCCCCACCACGTTTTTGTAGGCCACCGACAGCAGGTTACGCTCTTCATTGGACAGCTCGCCCCCCTGCTCTGTCACCGCCTTCATGGCGGTTGCCATGTCGTCATAACGCTCGGCCTGCTCTGCCAGTTTGGCCTTCTGCACCAGCTCACTCTTGTCCATGGCTGCTCAGTACTGAAAATAAGAATCTTACTGAGTTTCAAGATGCATAACATCCCTGCTTTTAATCAGACTTAGTCAACACAGGACACTGCGCTCCAGATGGTTGCAGGAAAGGATGCTGTAAAAAGATATATCTTAAAAGAAATGTACATGCCTCAAGTCCCTCGGTACTCAGGCTGTCTGCATTAACCTATATTGCTCTGACTTGCACATGCTCTCCGGCAACACTGAAAGATTCTATACTGAAATAAGCTGAAACACTACTGTGTAACACTGTATATGTTTTCAGAAGATAGCAATATGTTTAAACAGGTCATTTAAAAGCAGACATAGACTAAGATTACGTACATTTCGGATGATTTAACAAATTAGGACAATAGTGGGCAGCAGCCAATCCTAGCCCTGGCCCTGTGACTGTGGTGTTTGTATGGTCTCCCAGTGTGGGAATTCCTAACATAATTCAAAAAAACATTTGATTAGTTAAACTGGCATCGTTAAATTGTTCTGCAGTGGATCAGCATCCAATTCCAGGTCTCTGGTGCCTTGTTCAACTTGGAATAGGAGAATAGGATCCACAGCACTATACAAAAAGCTGGAAGACAGGTGCGGCAAAAAACTACTCTTGCACTCTATGCTAACATCATTGAGCCCAAATGCAGCAGTAACCTCTGCGCAACCAGAACATCACCACCCTAAAACGATCTGCAACACCTTACACAAGGTTTGAGTAGAATAACATGCGACGCCAATGACCAAAGATAGCCCCTAAAGATCTGAATAAGTAACAATGCTATAACAGAAGATCGAACATCAATATTTCCATTTGAATTACACAAATTTCATAATTACAACTAGCATAACAGAAAACTACGTTACCCTCCCTTCACCGGAACCTGACAATTTTCAGAAAGGAAGGAAGGACAAATTAGCTATTTTATGGGGTTGCGAGACAGTTATCCCCATCATACGATAGACATCAGCTTGGTATTGCCAAGCTCGTAAACTAACCAAAAATATCTATCCTTTTTCTCAAATCGGCACATTCGCATAGGAGTGAATCATGATGAGGTTTTACAAACGTACAATCTCAACAAGCCTTCATATGGTTGTTCTCGACGCGGCAGCTTCCGTTTGCCATCCTGGATTAAATTCCACATTTCACCAGTAGGTGAAAAGACCACGCTGTCGCCTGTCACTGCTTGACGCCATGCTTCTGTGGTACGATTTCCTGAGTTAAATGGCCAGTATCATTCATAAAACAATCGCACTGGCCGCCTCAGCTGCTTTTTTTTGCGCGGATGCATCCCGGGGTTTTAAAATCCATGAATTAAATGTCTCTCAGCCAACTACGGTCACACACGGAGAGCTCTCCAATAGATATTTCAGCCGCTGTACCTCATCATATACAATTATATAAAATAGACTAACGGTTAGTCATTCGACAATGCAAGACGAGTCGAGTCCGGACAAGAAATAAAATCTACCGGAGCAATACCTCCTTTATTTACCGGAGTAAATAAAAAAAATACATGCGGCGAGGACCATGTGAATACTCGCATTATCTGAGCCGGGCCAGCTCCGGGGGCGCGCCGCCGTCTGAGGGGGAAAAATGCGGACATGCTGCTCCGTCCCCACCACGCCCAGAGCCCCCCTACCTGTTGAAAATGTCTAGCTAGCGTCGCTTTCGTTCAATTCATGAGGCTCGGGTTGTACATAAAAACGCAGGGCAACTCGATAAGGAGGGGCACTTATTTTTTTATAATAAAAAAGCAAGCACATTGCGGAGTAGCGACCAGGAGAGCTCGACCGCCTCGGTGGCCGTCAGCCGTAGGCGCGGAGAAGAGCCGGAAACGGCGCCTCTTACCCAGGGCCGCCGACTCAGTGCACGATAAAAGTCCCTGCCGCCAAATTCCTGGTCGCCTCTGCCAGCATTTATGTAGAGTCCTACGAAGTCGTTCATTTTGTACTGGCATTGCAGACAGCGGCAGCCGTTAACGGAACGTGAGGGGGAGATGCTAACTCGCTAGCTTTTAGCTGCAAACCCTCCCTATGACCCGGTTTCTTCAAAGAAAACAGGACACGGAGGCTAAACCGAGCCTCGGCCAACATATTTACGGCTTAAGAGTCCGGTATGTGGGTGGGGTCCAAAAAACATCTTATCAGGTAATCTACTCGTCAGAAAATTATAAATAAATGGAGGCGATGCCGATTATAATAGAAGCGCAGCTCGGTGAGCTGTCAGGAGCCGCCCGAGGTGACCTCAGGTCGCAGCCGCAAAAGCGGGACAGAGGGGCCAGTCAGCTGGCGCAGCTACCCGCCATTGACTTGCCCTGCCCTTACCTGCTCACATCTGCCAGTGAACTAACGGCCGACTCCTTTATAACAATACGGGGAGTAGTATCACGGCTAACGGCAAATAGCCTGTTAGCTGAGAGGAGGAGGGGGGGCGGTGAAAAACAATGGCAAAATACATCCGTCCACTGACCGAGCCACACAATGAAGCCGAGCGGATCAGCATTTGCAGCGCTGCCCGGCGAAGAAAGCCACAGACTACGCGTGAAATATCCCACTCGAACAAACAATAAAATACTGATAGGGCGCCACGCCTGCCAAGAACGCGGATTTAGTCGGCTAGCAGAACTAGCCGCACAAACCCCCCAAACCCGAATCTTTATTGTTCCGGCTAGGAGGCTAGCGAGCTAGCTACCTGGAGCAGCACATTTTAATGAAACAGAAATGCTACCCAAATTCTGGCTCGATAACGTACACAATAAAAGCCCCATCATTAACCATGAATTACGCTACATATACATATATTTGTATTAATATTTCTCACTCACCTGCGTGTATGCGCTATTGATGTAGTTGTTCAGGCTACACAGCTGACTATCTCCCTCAGTCCGTTTCGGTCAAATCCACGGGGTTTCCCTCCAATCACACCGGCCCCTGGAGCAGGGGGGCGAGACACGGAACTGTGACGTCAAAGGCTACCAAGGCAACCGTTGACTGACGTGCTCCGTGATTGCGCGGAAGTCTGAGAAGGAGCGTTTCGCTCTACTCAGTAACTCGGTTATTACAGTATTTCTTTGAGTGTTTTTAGTTACCCTCCACTTATTAAATACGTTTGCAATACTTTTAAATTCCTCTGTTACCTCCCATGATTCAGACCATGGACGGCAGATGCATCTGAACGAGGGGAGGGCATGTCCACTTGTCTATTTGCATTGAAAAATGCATAGTCCTATAACATTCTGCCTCTTCATTTTTTTCGAAATTATCGGAACCTAATTACCTTCCACGTTGAAATTTGGCTAATGATGCTACTGACAAAGTATTAAATATACAGTCTGAAAACAGTTGTTTGGTAGATATCAAGTATCAGCACTGTGCGTATAACCAGAATTGTTTGCCTCGCATCAAAATATTGTTTTGTTTAAACATGGATATAATCCGGGTTTCTATTGGTAAAGTTTTATTGGCTTAAATAGAATTGTTTGTAGGTAATTTCGTCATTAATTTTCATTGCATTTTTAATAATACCCTAATGATACTCCAAGCCCTCCAGTTCTGTGGCCTGTGATTCACATACATCATTTATTATTCGTTAGCTACTGCTAGACCACAGGTAACTATTTTTATTCATTTTGAACAGACAAGGAAGAGTGATGAGTGCACTTGATTTGACTGTCACTAACAGGAACTTGCTCCAGTTCAAAGCAGACCAGAACAAGCACTGCAGTGGCTTTAGTGGCACATACACACTCAAAGTCATAGTCCAGATTTAGATTAAATTGTAAATGTGATCAGTGTGATTTCATTGTTGAATCTTGAACAAAGCCTTTTACCCGAATTGCTCAAGGGACTCGGTCACCCTGCTTTCTCAGTGGTACGCTGATCAGCCATGACGTGAAAACCACCTGTCCCATGTTGCATAGGTCTCCCTTGGGCTACCAAAACAATTCTTACCCTAATAAGGAATGGACTCCACAAGACCTCTGAAGATGTCCAGTGGAATCTGGCACCAATACGTTAACAGCAGGTCCTTTAAGTTCTGTAAATTTCGAGGCGAGGCCTCCATGGATTGGACTTCTTAGTCTAGCACATCATGTAGATGGTTAATCGGACTGAGATCTGGGGTATTTGGAGGCCAAGTCAACACCTTGAACTCTTTCTCATGATCCTCAAACCATTCTTGAATTTTTTTTTACAGTGTGGCAGGGCGCATTATCCTGCTGAAAGGGCTGTACCTGGTCTGCAACAATGCTCAGGTAAGTGGTACGTGTCAAAGCAACATCCACATGAATTCCAGGACCCAAGGTTTCCTAGCAGAGCATTACTCAGAGCCGTGACATCTCTTCCCCAAGTAAACGACACACACGTACTCAGCCATCCACATGACATAACAGAAAATGTGGCTCATCAGATTAAGCCACATTCTTTCATTGCTCCATGGTCCAGTTCTGATGTTCACATGCACATTCTAGGCTTGTCCAGAGGTGCACGGAGGTCAGTGTGGGCACTCTGACCAGTCTGCAGCAATGCAGCTGCGCATTGATTTTTATCAGAAGGAGCACGGGGGCTGAATGATTTTTTAAAGCGATAAACAAACAAGTGGAAAATATATTATCAGTTTTATGTAAAGTAGTTTATAACATGAATACTTTAATGCGATCTGAACGATTAAGCCTACCACTGACCCTAACTCCTGAACGGTGATTTAACTAATCAGAAATAGGACAGTAGTGGTAAATGTTTTTGCCAGCCAGAATGGTAATTAATATTTTACCCTGGTATGCACCTTACCTCTCCAGTGTAACCATACCTTTCTTCATCTTCACCATCATCTTCACTGCTTTCCTCTGGCATCAGTCTCAATGGCAGCATACCAGCCAGGAAGCATCGGACATCCCCTACTGCGGCCGGGGGCTCTAGCACGGTTTGGGGGACCCCCACCTGTTCCAGTGTACCCTGGATCTGCTGCTCTGGGGTTTCCCCACAGGTACCGTCCTTATAAAATGCTCAATCCACCATCTCTGACTCCTTTTTTAAGTTTAAACTCCCTCTGGGTCACCATCTACTCATCTGAGCATGAGCCCCATACACACAAACCTAACCTGGCTACTTGCACTTGCAATGTTGTTCGTTTGGTCATTACCCAGAGCTCATGAATATGGGTGAGCACAGACACATAGAATAGCATATAAACCATGAACCTTGTTAAAAACTTAACTCCCGCCCTCAAAAAAAACAAAATAAATCAACCCAGCTGTTAATGTCAGGTCCCCTTTCACTATCACTCGTGAAGAAGATCCCGAGATGTTTAACCTGCTTCACTAATGGCAGACTTTACCTCATAGCCTGTCTTGTGGTGTCAAAATTATTCTTCCTAAGTTTCTCCTTCAGAGCACAGTGAGTAATCATTTTGAAAACCACCTCACCTAGTAATTATCTGAGGTGTGTCTCTTATGGAATTTCACAAAATAAATCATTTCTCACTTGTCTTTAAACATGGCCTTTTTCTGCCTGGTGATATCGCCTGTCGCTGTCCATCTAAGGCTTGGCGTATAACTCAGAATGTGATTCTGTTTTTAATAGCCACCTTTGCTGCATTAGTGACACACTAACCAAAACAGTGTCTTTTTTTTTAATAAATGGGTATGTTCAGATAGTCAGAGGTGACAGGGCAAAAGGTCTGCTATGGAAATCCGACACAGTAAATTATGACATGCAGCACGAGAGGCCCTAAAACGTGAAAAACTGAAAACAGCTTAAAAGGTCTCTAACAGACAGGCATATTTAATTTTGCATTCACTTTCACAGTTCAGATGAATCATATAAAAGGGAATTTAAATAAATGAACTGCTTCACCCCTGTGACAGTTTCGGTGCTTGCGATAATATTGAATTTTCATTACTTAATGAGTATGAGGCTGCTGAATATCCTAACATCCCTGTACACTTTAATTCCACATGAGATGATAATTAACCCCTGCTGTGCCGGGTTTATCTATAGTATACATACTTATATTCCATACTTATATTCCTGGTGATGTGTGAGCAGCATTGTGTGTGTCTGTAGGCTATTTTTATGTTGTAGGGACCATTTTTTCGGTCCCCAGAAGGAGAAACTCAAATTTGTGACTGCAATCAAAAACCTAAAAATCCCAGAAGTCTTGTATTTTGTTAATTACAAACCTGTGTGTGAGTGTGTGTGTGTGTGTAAGAGGGTATACCTTACCTTATGGGGACACAATGTCCCCACAACGTGATGAATACCCATTCTTTTGCCTTATGGGGACCAGTTTCCTGAAAAACTCAATTTAATAAAAATCTGTCACTGCAATGAAAAAACACTTGTATTCTGCTTGGTTATTTATGGTTATCGTTAGGGCTGGGTAGGGGTTAAGGTTGTCATAGTTAGCATTTTCCCATAGAAATGAATGAGTGGTCCCCATAAGGATATGTTTACCCGACTGTGTGTGTGAAAAACTGAAAAGCCAAAGATTGGACAAGGCGAATGGAGGCAATTTCAAAATGATATGATATTTCGTTTAATAATCACTATGTGCGTTTATACAGCTGGTTCTGTAAAGCAAACTGGAGCACATGGGCTGCCTGGTACAAATGCTCTTTTAGGCACACTTTCAGCCTGTTTCCATGGGGAGGGTGAGTCTATTTTTTACTTTGTCACATGCCTCCATCCAGACCATAATATTAAGTCGGTAACCCATTTCAGTAGGCTTCTTTGAAATCAGCGGTGTACTACTGGGTGGTGCTGACGTACCATAGCCTTAAATACTGGGGGCTTCAAGAGACCTCTGGGGGCTTGCGTTTTCATTTCATTGGGAAGTGGGGGAGGGGGGGGTCGACAAGAAGGATTTTTCTTACATCCCCAAGCATGCCAAATTCCAGAGTAGGACTACAGTGGTTGTCATCCTCTGAGATAATATACACTGTACTGTTTTATGACGGTAAGGCACACAGTGCAGCATGGGAAAACACACACCCAGCCCCCCACCCCCCCGCACACCTGCTCTTCATGCCTTTGCTACTCTGTTTGACTACTGATGACACACCTTTGGGTAGGATACCGTGAGAGTGGGGCATGTAGACGGGGTGTGTGAGGGGGCGTGGTGCATCGGTGCATGTGGGCGAATGGTGAGTCAGGACATTGGACTGCAGATACTACTGCAGAAATGCAGTGTTCTTTTGAGCTACCTGAATATCAGGGAGAAAACAGTAGGTCAGATGAAGGAACAGATTCAAAAATGTCATCTCACACCCTGTAAGTCGGGGCCGATTTAAACCAGGAAACTTACACATCACATAGTTGTTAAGGACTGAGATTAATCTAAGAAAGAACACTTGAGGCATAGCTTGACTCCTTGCTTCGTCCTCTCAGGTCCTCAAAGCCTCAAGCTATGCAAATTTGCTGCCCAACAGCAATTTGCTCCAGTGTCTTGTTGTCATGTTATGGGGGGTGCATGCAAAGGGCTTCTTGGATGTTGCCTAGAGACACAGAATTGGCCTGGGGTAGAGTGTGTTCCACTCTCCAGCATAAACATCGCTTAACAAAGTCATTATGTAATATGAGGGACATTAATCAGTGCAGTTTTTCGGAAACAGGGGCATGATGGTTTGTGCTCGTATTTGCTTGGGGGGGGGGGGGGCAACTAAATGCAGAGATCGTCCTGATGCTGGAAGTGGATCACTTGACTTGACCTCAGAAGTTGCATACCTTACTAAGCGATCATCAAGTCAGAATTTACTTTTTCAGTTTAATAAAGTGTAGGGAGCAGGGTGGATATTAACAGAGATCTTTGTACATTACCCCTCAATTTTGCTTTTAACGGCTTATATAAGTCTCATTGGGGTTACGAAAAAGCAGTAGAATGAAATATGATTCTTACAGGGTGGTGTGGAGGTTAGTAGTTCAGCTTGACACCTCCAGGACTCACAGGTCTAATCCTACCTCCAATTTTCCTTGAGTGAAATTCGCTTATTCTCTGCATTCATGTGGGCATCCCCTGGGCAATCTGTTTCCCCCTTGCAGTGTCTCAAAATCTCCCTTGGTGTGGGTGTCCCAGTGATATGCCTCCTGGAATAGGCTGGCGCTCCACAGCCCTGTACTGGATAACTGGCTGGAAGATGGATGGATGATCATTGAGTGCATTTTCTATACCAACAGACCATAATAGAAACAAAATGGAGACTGTTTCCAAATATAGGGACAGAATCATTCAGTATTCATTCTTATTTTTTTTTTCTCTTTCCCTACCAAAGAAATCAGTTTGTCGTGGTTTTATTTTCAGAGCCATGGAACTAGGCCTCAGTTGTGAAGGTCTAAACATCTATTTGCCACGGTATAAAAAGAGTAATCAAAGTTTACCACATAAGTTCACAGAACATTCGCCCACCATACCACCAACAAAAAGTAGTATCACTTTTCATTTCCTCGTGATACTAGCATGGTGACTCATGGGCAGTGTTATAGTCTCACACTTCCACTGGTGAGGTTTGCATCCTATCCCCTAACTTTGTGTGGGTACTGCATATATCAGTGTTTCCAACCGGGACCTCGGGGACCCCCAGACAGCCCACATTTTTGCTCCCTCCCAGCTCCCAAGCAAAACGTGGACTCTCTGGGGATTCCTTAGGACTGATTTGGGAAACACTGGCTTTTATGTTTTCCTTGTGTTTATGTAGGTTTCCTTCTACAATTCGAAAACCTGTGGTTAGATGAATTGATCTCTGTAAAAATGCCCGGTATGTGCCTTGTGTTTAAGTGGCATCCTGTCCAAAGTGTCACCGTAACACACTATTAAGTTGCCATGGAAAATGTATTTATCTCTTTATAACACTTCTAGTAAACATCTGAGATTCAAAATACACATTAATAGCTTTTCAATTATTTAAGCATTTTGCTGCGATATTAAGCAGGAATCATGAACAACAAAAGCAAACATCTTAAATTTACTTTACATTATTATTTTTCCGAATTTTGAATAGCCGAATGACATTTTAATGTTTCCAGTATTTCTTGCTGGGGACATTTTTATGAACAGCTTTGGGATTATTGCTCTCTACCGTGATGCTTTTCAACATTTCCTGCAACAGTGCGGCTCGGGTTTAAGACGCAAAGGGGAGAAAAGCGTTGCATGGTTCATTTGACCAAACCAGTCATTCCAGTTTCAAACCCACTGGACATGCTCACCCTTCACTAGTCACTGCTGTGTAGCTGTCTGGACTGTTGTTATTCAGAAAAGGAACTCAGCACTTTGTGATCCGGGGGGGTGTTCTATGTCAAAGGTCAGGTCACACTGGCGGGAAAAACTATTCTAAAATAGAAGATGAATAAAAATCTTAATTCAGCAGTTTGCATATTCTCCCCATGATATGTGGGTGTCCTCTGGCCACTTCAGTGTCCTCCTCACAATCTGAGATATGCAGTTAAGCTAAATGGTCTTTCTAGATTACCCACAGTGTATTAATGTGTATGTCTGCCCCACAATGGACTGGCTTCCCACCCAGTACCCCAGGAAACTACCAGAAAGGGCTGCGGTGGAGGGGGAGATCGCAGACACCATTACATCATGACCTTCCGGGGAGGTTCAGCACAGACAAGACCGCTTTGAAGCCACTGCCACTCTTCTGTCCACATCACGACACATCCTGCCTGCGGAGCACAACACTAAGGGCCACACATGGTGGGGCAGCTAAGAATATGTGGTCACATGACGTACAGCGCAACACATTCAAAAAAGCAGTAATTTCCTGTTTAAGTAAGAGAGCTTGTATGGTCCTTCCTTCCTGCTGTCCTAGCAGAAGATACTCTCCAACCCCCCAAGTATGTTTCCGATCGTAATTTTAGTGGTGGGCAGCATTTTCATGCTTGACTTGCTACAGACCTAGCGCTTGCATTTTATTATTTTCTTATTTAACCCCCCCGCCCCCGCCACAAACCAATCAGGTACACATAAACCAACCAGGTTCCTTCTGGAAAAAGAAAAATGTATAATGAGACACCTAAAATGTTCTTTTGAAAGATGTGCTAAAAGAGTGCACCTTCTGTTGTGCGTGCAACACAAAACAGTAGTGGTGGTTCGTTGGTTAAATACATTTTTGAAAGGTGTCATCCTGAAACTGAGCTTTCATGCTGCAGTCTAAGCTACCTTCTCACCAGGCCTAAATCAGCCTGCTGCTATGGTGATTTTATCTCTGTGGAGATGGGGCAAAGAACAGTATGATCGCTTCTCTGGAGTAGGGAGTGCGGGTGTGTGGATTAACAAGCTAATTGTTTCTTCTCTCGAGTGGGTGTAGGATATGACTAGAGGACCTGCCAGGCTACCAGCTACAGGCACAAAGCAGGGAACAGCTCAGGATGGGGCACCTACCCATCACAGGACACATGTACACGCCATTCACTCACACATGCATTTTTGGGGAAACCCCAGCATGAGATGGGGAGAATATGGAAACTTCACCACCCATGGAACCCTGATTGAGACTTGAACGCTGGTCTCAGAGGTGTCAGGCAACAGTACCAACCACTGCACCACCACGCTGCCCCTCTGTCTACATGCAAATTGATTTTAATTACAAGTGGTCCTCAATGCGTCATATGGCAGTGCTTTAGTGTGAAAGCAGCCATGATTTCATGAATTCAAGAAATCACTGAATATCAGATATTGTGTTATTTATATGTCTGGCATCAGCAGCTGTAATTAGGGCCTGCATGACTTTCATCAACTTTTAAGTGTTTTTTGTATCTTTAAATCGTCACATTCTTCACTTGCAATTTCCTTTCGCAATTAATAAAGTTCATAAAATTCTGTCAACCGTTCACCATCAGATTTTAATTTCTAGCCTGGATCGAATGCGACATGCGTCCATCAGACACCCCCACCCCAGGTGCGTGAGGTGACACAGCTGCACAGTTACTGAGCCTCACCCATCCAAAACAGACCAGTCCCTTTCTTCAAACCAGTGTTCCCATCTATTCTTCTTAAGTCACCTTTAAGGATTTTTATATCACATCATCTCTTAGGGAAAAATTTCACTGAAAGCTTCCAGGTCAACACAGCCAAGTTTTAATAAATTTAGGTCAAGTGTTACTCTGAAGGGTTTATCAGCAGTGCTTGATGTGCCTGAGCGCTGTTCAGCACTGCTCTGATTACCCCCATACGCTCAGTTCCCACCCCAGTCTTTACTTAGTCCCTTTGAAACCCTTGTCCTCATTCTGTCAGTCCACTTGCATCTTCTCACTGTCTCGGTCAGTGCTTAACCTGCTGTGACTTGTCCAAGCGTCCTCTAGTTGTTAATTCAGCTCCGTCAGCTGAAGGCTAACAGACACGTCCCCTCATTACACAGGGGACCTTCTCCAAGGCCCATCTGTCCGGATGGCGCTGCCAGGCCCTCGGAATTTTGGAAGGCAGCTGTAGAGATGAGAGCATTTCTTAAAATCTGGTTCTCTTCAGTGTGCCTGGATCCACCACTGTGACACACACTGGTTTGATGCTAAGAGAGTGGAAGTTGGCTTAGGGAGACACTAAACCCATTAATAAATAATAGGCATGCCAGAGAGTGTTGGCAAGACCGTAGTTACACTAATATGCAGATTTAAGCTATTAACACACACACAAGCTCGTGAAAGCAGGACAGTATGAGGTTTATGTTGAAATTTTTTGGGGGGCCGGGGGTGGGGGGGGGGGGTTCCCTTCAACTGTACTGCTGGTCCCTGTCAAAAAGCTTCATTAACCACCAAAACACACAGCAAACGGTGCTTAGGGGAGGGTGGGGAAGAAGATGAGAAGGGGGAGGCGAGGACTCTGTCATAAGCTGGGGGGGTGCTGCTCAGCCAGTCAGCAGTGCCATAATGAAACAAGGCTGGGGGGGGGGAGCCACCAACAGCCTGTTAGGCCCAGTAAAATGTGTTCCCCTACTTTAGAGAGACAGGGGTTATAGCAAGACAAGTTCATAATAAACCTGGAACTGTCCAACATAATTCAAATTAAATACATATTAGGGCTATGAATTGCTTAAAAAAAAAAGAATTGATTGTGACCAATTACAGAAAAAAAACTTAACATTAAAAAAACTTACATTTACACATTAAATCCCTAAAGTTAATGGAAAGAATATAAAAAATCTTTGCGAATACCACCATCGCATTTGAATATCAAAATGCTGCATGAGTTAATTTGATCAAAGAAATAACGTGTTGATTTATCAAGGCTTATGCCTCAAAAAGATATTCCCCGTCCTTTTAATACACACGAGCACGAATACACCAACCTCTGAGTATTTGGGAACTGCCATTTTGTCAGTGTAGATGCAAGTTATAGACAACACAGTCTAGTATGGCACAAAACATACGCTTTATCTATTAAATGAATTAATTAGTGAAACCTAAATTTGAACGATAATGGTCAGAATTTGGAATCCTGAACTTGCTGAAATAACAGACCATTAAATCAAATTAATATTTTATTAAAATGTTATATTACATCATAGGGGCAAAAATACAAATGTATAAAAGGTTTGCAATAAACAGACCAGTCTTCTGAGAGAGAGAGCTTTGTCGCCATGTACCAGCGGCTCGTTTTGGAAGAGAAATGCACAGCTAGGGACAGGAAGCTCTCAGTTTACCCCAATCACTCATATTAGCAGCTCACCGCCAAAATAATAAAATCATGATAACAGCCACAGAACTATTAAAACAGAATGGCAACACTACCAGACCAGATGCGCACGCACACATCACAGTAATTATTCAGAATCAGGACAGCAAACAGAGACCACTGACAGTTCTGCATGGTTGTTGTATGCGGCAGTCGTCACAAATTAGACTAGGTGTCGGGGGGGTCTATAACACCCCAAATTTTACACAAGTCAACTTCCTGATTTGGGCTGCAACTTTAAAGACATGATCGTTTACGTGCGTGTAATATTATACACAGCAGACATTTGTCAAAGGGTTAAAAAACAATTCCCACAGCAGAAAAAAGCAGAACCTTTAAGCCGAGAGGGAAAAGAACAAGGGAACGCGAACCAAGAACTGCTATACAGAACTCCTGCATCAGATACCTGACACTTTAGGAAGCCTCCGGTACTGAAATGCACCGTTCCAATGTCCTGAAATATCACCTTGACTGCAAAGACACAAAGAGCACTTTAATGGAAACTAACTTTTTAAGATAGTTAATTTTTCCTTATCATTTGTTATTTTTGCACTGGACTGTGGACAATAGGAGGAGATCATTTTCAAGCAACGATCTGATTGTATAGTCATATGCATGAGACGAGATGGTCGTCACCAGGCTGGTTCATGGACTGCAGGGGTCCTGGATGGGTGGAGGTGTCACCAACACCTGGAGGTTAAGGACACGCAGCCCAGGTCTCCTGTGACGATATCCCGGCGCAGCCACCCTCTCACGCCTCCACGCCCACAAGTTCTGGGGGCAAGGGTGACTTTGGGTGCTTGCTTTCAAAGTGCTGCTTGAAGGTCTTTGGATCAGGCATTTGTGTCTGGTGAGAGGAGAAAGAGCTCAGCTGAAGTTGGTCTAATTTCAAAAGCTAACTCTTAATAAATTATAGGTTTTGTTGGCCTTGGCCGCTGTTATTGGCTATTTTGTGAAATCATTACTACATAATCCAAACACCACTGTCATCTCAAAAAGCGTCTAGAAGAACAGGCTTATTCATGGTGGTAGTTTCAGGTCAGGGTAGGTGGGACGCGGCTCCTCACCCGACACACGGAGCAGGTGTACACCAGGGCGGCCTTGGCGGCCGCTTTCTGGTCATGACCTTTGCTCTTCTTGGCCTCAGCTTGTTTCTTGGCGTTCTTCTGCTGGGACTGAATCTTCTGGTGCCCGCGGGCCATGGCTACTGGGCGAGCAGGAGCACAAGGAAAGGTGTTAATTACACACCAGCATGACAATAAACCCCGGGAGTCAGGTGCAAATACAGGAAAGTGTTTGCGACTAAACTAGCCTCTAGTAAACTTGCCACTCTCAACTGGCAATATACTGGATGTTCTCAGTTCTGATGTGTCTCGTCATTTTTTGCTCTGGGAGTTGGGAGGAAGCAAAAACGTGGACTGTGTAGGGGCCCCCAAGGACTGGTTTGAGAAACACTGCTCTAACGTATAATATTAACCATAGACGGAATTAACAGTTACAATTCACCAGCCCGGTCTTTGTGTACATTTAACCTCCAGTATGAAGACATTCTGTCCAACAGAAAAACAATCCCACAGGAGCCCTGACCTTTCACCTCTTAGGTCATCTCTAGTAAGGATCAGAGAGGTCAGAAGAGATGATTGCAACTGGTGTACAGTCTCAGTCTGAGTTGCATCTCCAAACACATTCATTTAATCAACAGCAAACTCAGAGGAGGAAAACCTACCAGCTTGTGGCCAGTTTTACCTTTAATGCACAGAAGGCCTTCAAAGGGGCTATAATGTCAGTCCAGTGGGGAAACGTATCAGGTACAATTGCTTGGCAATGGTGTTACTTTTCCACATTTGCACAGGTGTGACATGCTATGTTGCTTAACTCTTATCTCTTACCATAATCACCTTCAAACCACCCAGTTCCAGTAACATTACACATGGAAAGGTACGGCTTCGGCACACTCTCCGCTAAGGCGACTGGTGAATTAGGTTAAATCGCAGTTATTTAGGACATTCAAAGAAGGCAATTAATCTCTGATATTTCCCAGAAGAAAGCCAACAAGTCAGACAAAGAAAATGGGTCACAATCACCTGGACATGATGAGGAGCGGACAGGTCAAAAAGTGGCTTGAGAAACGGCCATGTCCTTGCATCCCAGGTGCACAAGAAACGACCAGCTTTACAGACTTATGTAAAGAATATTTAACATGTAATGCAATTCATTTGATATGCCATGCTTGTTAAAGCCAATCAGTCAATAAAAATGCCCTACACGCCTCCTGCGTTAACATAAGGCACGCCTAACAAGAGGGAGACTTTCCCCCAAAGCACACGAACCATATAAAGCGAGTTCCTATACATTTCAAAGCTGCGGGTTAGTTTTAAAAAATTCCAGCCAGACCGGAATATACCAGCCGTATCCGGACGCCTAGGCACGCTTTGGAAAAGGTCAGCAGACCCGCCAGCGGCCATGCTTTTGCAGATCCACGCTGCGGGTCATTTCTCCACTACATGAGACCTGACAGTCCGCAGACGAGGAGATGTGACCGCAAAGCCGCCAGGACTCTGATTCCAGGCGAAAACGATCTACTGGTCTAACAGACTGTACCCCCCCCCCCAAAGCACAGCACGCTCCGTGCAAGTCATCGGCTACACAGCGATCCCAGATCGCAGTGGTTATTCGGGGGGTAGAAACTGAATCCCTTCACAGCTAATAATACATCCACCGGCTGGGGCACCACATTGACCATGACAGACTTCGATTTCTGAAACCATTCGCGCCTTTTTCTGAAGTCGAATGAAAAGCGCGATGATCGTGTAACTGCGACTCATGCAACTCGGAGATCAGCTTCGAATAAGATGGTTAACCGGAGGAGTCTGGATGAAACAGGCGGCCGACGCGCAGTCCGGATCCCGGCTTCACACGCCGTGTTCCCCGTGCCAGCCAGCACTTTCAGTTCCATGCAATACCGTGATATTATTGTCATATAATCCAGGCTTTTCCTTTGCGATTTCCGATCGTAAATGTTTCCGTTTTTATTAGTCGCAACAAATGTAGCAGCATCTACCGCTCGACTCTCAACTTGTGTAAACGAAATAGGATATTTTAAAAATACGTTTACATGCGTAACAGACGGACTTACCTGTGGGCTTATAATAATCGGATCTCTTAATAAGGCGTAACAAGATGTTTTTTTTCTTATTTTCTTAATGAAAATCCGACCGAAGCAGACTCCCTGCGTCCAACTTCCACCAACAAGCCAGACGCCAGCGGCCGCGGTGCCTTTTGTCGGCGTCTGTGAGCTGCTGCGCAAGTCTCCGCTCGGCGGCCGGTGGGGCCAATGACTTCCACTTCCCCAGGAGGAAAGGTAGGCGGCAGCTCTTCCTCTGCGCGATCACTGGCTCCGGGAGCCCCCTCCCCTCCCCGGGTTACGTAACCCACGGGTTCCGAGCCCTGGAGTTGGGTTGAACTGCACTGGCGGTATCAAGCTGATCAGTACGCTTCTTATTAAAATGTTTTCAGCGTGTAACACATTTATTGACCGACGCTTCTTTTGTGTTTGGAAATCTGCCTTTCTGAACGATCACGTGTACTTTCTGATTTATAAGCTGCTATAAGCCACCCTTCCCCGTGGAAGTACAGCAGTCGGGAGTAGCTCTACCTGAAGTCACTCGCTCCCACGTTATTCTGTTGACAACTGCTTGTAATTGATTCACCCTTAATTGTTTGTATAAAGTTTTTATTTAAAGTTTAAATAGAATTAATGGGTGCATTGTGAAATTCAGTAGCTAAACAAATCCATATATGTAAATGAATATAAGCAGTTCTTTAAAAAATAGAACCCACATTTTATTATATGAACGGGGAGAAACAGCTTCATGTATGTTCCGCTGAATATTCATAGAAGAATTATCTCAACATACATTTTAAAAAGGGTTTAAATTTGAACACAGCAGACGTGTAGACATACCCTGAACACCACGAATGGAAGCAGGGGCAGACTGGTAGGCGTGGCAGCCGGGGCAATCGCCCCATGACCTGTGCCCCTCCACCCACGTCGAGACCCCATCCTCCCCTGCGATTGCAAATCTCGCATGGATGTGCAACATTTGCGACGATTAAGGCAATGTCATATAAACGACCTCGTGACATGCTACTTTTATATCTGTCATTTTTATCTACATAATCTCATTAAATATTTGGTCATAACACAAAAAATATTATATTCGTGTGATCTTCAGATTAGCTCAAGAACAGTGTGTAGAGGACTTCATAGAATAAGTTTTGACAGCCAAGGAACTGCATCCAAGCCTTACATCACCAAATGCAATGTAAAGCGTCGGATGCAGTGGTATAAAGTCACTGGACTCTAGAGCAGTGCAGACATGCTCTCTGGAGTGACAAATCATGATTCTCTGTCTGGCAATCCCATGGATGAGTCTGGGTTTGGTGGTTGCCAGGAGAACGGCACTTGCCTGACTGCATTGTGAGAAGTGCAAAGTTTGGTGGAGGAGGGATTATGATGTGAGGTTGTTTTTCAGATTGGGTTTGACCCCTTAGTTCCAGTAAAAGGAATTCTTAATGCTGCAGCACTGAGAGTCATTTTGGACAATTTGGACAAAAAAGCCCTGACCTCAACCCGACGGAACACCTTTGGGATGAATCAGAGTGGAATCTGCAATCCAGGCCTTCTCGTCCAACATCAGTGCCTGACCTCACAAATGCTCTCCAGGAAGAATGTTCAAAAATTCCCAAAAACACACTCCTACATATGAAAGCCTATGTATTAAGAATGGGATGTCATTAAAGTTCATGTATGTGTAAAGGCAGGTGTCCCAATACTTTTGGCAATATAGTGTATCAAGTAACTGAATAAGAAATTACTGAGATTCACGTGACATCAAAACATTTCAGCACCATCCTGGATGAGGTCCTAGTCCTTGGCCGATTAGACACTCTAACATCCTTTGTGTGTGTGTGCAGTGTATATGCATGGGTGTAAATTGGGGGGGGAGGGGTTGTAACCCCCCCAAATAATCAAAACCAGCCAATATAACCCCCTGAAGTCCTCAACCCCTCTACAATCGACTCAAAATTATACCCTTGTGTGTATACACAGTATGTATGTATATATATATTTAGATATGCTAATTCCCCTATGTTTATGTATTTGAACTGTGGGGGCAAATTGTAATATTCAGAGCGAATTCGCACACCCCAGGGGAGACATTCCTCATACATAGAGGTTGGCAGGTAAACTGTGAACTCCCGGCCCTGGAGGAGTGCGCTACCCACTGAGTTACCAGACCCACCAACGAATAAACAAATTTAGGTAAAGCTGCATGTTAACAAATTGCCAGTTAATTTAATTTAGCTATAGCAAGATTAGGGCTCCAGAGGAATAATACAATAATTGATTTTCCTACTTGTTAGGGTTGCTGTTTCCGTAATATTAAAGCTTCAACTTGTTTAAAGTTCTCAAAAACCTTCCCGCTTGTAACGCAAAAGGATAAATAACCGATAGATGGCAACCTGAGACCATAACAAACTAACAAATTACTGAGTTAGTTGGTTTCCGCCCTGCGAAAAACTACGCACTGGAGGTAGCCCAGCTTTACGCTCTATGCTGCCCCCCAACGACCAGGTCGAGCGGTCAAATGATTGTTTGCATTTCAGATTACGCGGGTGTGGCGTGAGCACCGGAAACAGTTCGGCCGTAGTCGGTTTGATTGAATACAGTGAACTGCCTTGCTACGCTCTCAGTGTCCACCAGGTGGCAGGTTACTCAAGGTTATACTGCAGCAGCCTCTCCTGAGAGGGTGACTTCAGTTACGCTCCTGATTTGTTTTTTTTCCTTTTTATAGCTGCAGGAACGGGACATTATTCTTTTGACAGACAGAAGAAATAGCACCCACAGGCAATTCAGACACTCACAGTACAGGCTTCAGTGCTTTCAGTAATACACGGCATATTATTAATCAAACCGTGTTGCCTTCGGGTCAGTTCTAAGTTTCCATGGGCCGTTAATTTTCCAATAGATGATAATTAGATTCTGAATATTTCCCGACTTTTGTTCCTCGAATGAATTTTAGTCCTTGTCACCAAGGGGCTGTTAGCGTCTGCTTCAGAGCACAGCCGTTCAATTCAGTCGCTGCTACACCTCCGGTAATTAAATGAAAACGGCGATGTTTATTTCCGAGACACTAGTCATGTGTTGCACTCCGATGTGTTGGAAAACACGGGAACAAAAGAGAAATCTGCAAAACCACTTAAATGACTATCTCATGAAGTTAAAGTCAAAGCCATGGTTGATAAGTTAAATAATCGCGGAGATAATTGCACAGAGAAAATGGTGGGTAGTACTCTCTACCTCCGTCTACTGTACCAGTGCCATAGCATTACTGAATGAAAATCTGTCTTGACATTTTCACTGCTTTTATTTAGGCTCAATTTGAATCCGCAAGCACCAGCAACAACAAACTAAATATATTCAATTCGAATTCAATTCAAATGATTAACAAAGCTGTTAAGTTTCATTTTAGCTGTTTTCAACACGGTTAATATAAAAAAAATGTATTATCCACACACTTAATTATACGGTTATTTAAGTAATAAATATTTTGTTATAAGTCATTATTTTAGTTACTGGACTGTGCAAAATAATACTGTTGATCTTTCTAATATAGCGGATGGTCATGAAAGGAAAAAAATGCTTAGTATGTTTATAATCAGTAAATAATAATAATTCTTCCCTCATCATTACTTCTGTGCAGTGGTGCATACAGGTTACAGTGGTATTATGGGAGAAAAGTGCCATTTTTTGGCAAAGATTTTAATATAGAGAGAGAAAACATATTTTCGTGTTACAAGATTTCTTAAAAAAAAAAAAAAAACACCACGGAACATCTGATAAGTTATCATATCCGCCATGAATTTCCCTCATCTGTCGTGTGGAGAATACTGGGGAAGCACCAGTGTGCTTTTGGCTTTTGACTCCGGAAAACTGGTGATGCTTGACAATTGTAAAAGGTACAGGTATAAGGATGCAATTTCACTAAGAGCTGTAGCCAGAAAGGTACATGACGTGAGCGTGCGCAGGGCTCACGGGACTTTCTGAATACCAGGAGACTGGAACCCAGGCTGCAAGGTCCACTTGAAATGTTACTTTACATAGACATTTCATTAAATATTAATTATTAAATACATTTAAGGATATCACTATATGAGAGGAATTCTACTTCTATATGACTGCTACATCTATACCTTCTATACCTTAAAAGGTACATTTACTAAGGTACAGATAAATACATACACCCTCAAAGGTAAAAACTGGCACCTTCTCCCAGGATTTCTTTCTGTGTATGTGAGAACATTTATATCTTGTTAGTTAATTTCTTTTTCATCTGACATGCAGAGATTAGAAAAGGTTCTTGTCTCTGAGGCATTTTTGTCGCTTGGGAAGCAGTTCCCAGTTGTGGACCAACCCTACCCACATTGGAATGGACTTTCCTATACTGTATAAAAACTGTAAATACAGGAGAACAGAGCTATACATACTGCAATACAGCAGTCTGTTGTCCACAATGCCTGGATGTTAAGTAGCTTTAGCGGCATTCATTAAAAATAGGCAAACAACCGTGTCTTTGTTTATTGCTTGTTAGTGCTGGAAACATACGGTGAATGTTACTTTTACGGCCTATGTCTTTAGCAACAAATCCCACACATTTGAACGAATAGAGGCACTACTGTGTATAACAAAGGGTGTGTATCACCTGTGGGTATGACATAATCCCTTAAGGTAAACAGCAGGCAAATCAGCATCTCTTCCTAACCAATAACGGAGCAGCTTGGTCATAGCTCCCCTGGAGGACAAACCATGTTAATGCATGCTCCACTCTTCAGTAAAAGTGAGGACAAAGTATTTACTTAAGCACTGTTCTCGAAAAAAAATCACCTGTCAGCAGAGGCACATTAACATGGTCAGAGCCCCCCTACCCCCCTGGGAGGTGGTGGGACATAGTATATGTTGTCAAACGGGGTGGGGGCTGGCAAGGATGATATGGTGAAACTTGTTGACAGGAGGCTTGTGGTGAGAAAAGTTGTCGATCACAGAATCTACCACCTAAATCGGCCATGAGCATGAACTTATACAATCTTATATCATCGTCCCTAATTAGATATAATATAATCAATTAGAGATGCATCACTCTGACCTCCCAGCTCAAATCCAACGCTGGTGACATGATTCAATCTCTACACACAAATCTGGGTCACTATCTTCCCCAGACACGCCACTGTTATTTATAGTACATGTGTGGAAGAGGTCACAGGAAGGAAGTAGTCTATAAATTCACAGGGCAGCTGGGCTCTTAATTAGTTTCAGTAAATATGTTTTATGTGGTGTCAAATTTACTGACTGCGCTAGATGGGTATCACGGGTAACATTAACCAATACATCCATCTCTCCATCCATCTTTTAACTGCAAATGCTGGTCAGTGTCATGTGGGGAGGCCTGGAGCCAATCGCAGGCAGTCAGTGTCATGTGGGGAGGCCTGGAGCCAATCACAGGCAGCACAGCGCACAAGACTAGGACACACCTCGGTCCATCACAGGGCATGCACATGCATACTCATTCACACACAATCATACACAAGGTTTTCTTTGTTTTTGGGTGCCTGGGGGCTTGTAGGAAGGGTGCAGCGGGCACACCTGCTGGTGCCAGGCTTGAGCTATGGCAGACGTGGGGTGACGGCCATGGGCACGCCTGCCGGGGGCAGCCCGGGCTGGTGATGGGATCCCTGAGGTCCGGGCACCTCTGATGGGGCTGCAGGCATAACCATAAATTCTCCTCTATTATGAAGTACTTATTCATGTTGCATTGCTTATTCTCCTTCACAACCAGAATGCACTGGTTCCATTTCACACAGCCGGATGCTGGACCGAACCCACACACTCCACGGCGGAAGTGTAGTCTTTCTGCTGCCTGTCCCTGGAGCTTTCGGGTCAGGTCTTCATTCTGCTGCAGAGTCTCCACTGTACCTGGGCTCACCTGGTGCTGCAGGTTCTACGGGCTGATCCGGATCGCGGCCCATGTCCTCTCTGAAATATGCCAAAACTTCAGACGTAAAAAACTACAGATTTCATGCAACAACAATATTAAAATCAATTTTGAAGGGTTTCTCCTGATTTTTTTACATTATCTTTTAGAAACGATTTTTGATAGATGAATGGATGTTGGCTACAACATTCTCCAGAGAGTGTTAAACTTCTTATTCCTCCATAAATTTGATTCCACCGACAGCTCAGCGCCCATGCTGGGGTCCGACAACCATTTGGATTCCAGCAGGAGCTTTCCCATTCCACTGTGGCCCCCACAGTGTTGAATTTATTTCTGCCGAACCACATTAATGGGCAGGCAAAAATATAACCACAGGTGATACTTTTCCGGGCCTTTCTAAGTAACCTCTGCAAACTCCATTGGCCCATAAATAAGAGACAAAAATGACACAGTTAAAGATGGACTGTAAAAAGAGTATATATGGTGTGTGTGTGTGTGGGGGGATTTACAGTACAGTCTTCAGCAAGAACTACATCCCAACCCAAACAGAGGTAAAAAAAGAAATATTTGACATATTAATTCCCATTTTAATCCCATTAACATTTTAATCAAGCTTGGAATAGAGAGCACAGAAGAGTGTCTTTTCACTGAAAAGGATGTTTTGTTTGCCTCAAGTGTGAAATATCTATGGAACAGCAAGGATGGAATCCCGGGGGAATGCAGAGCAATGTGATGTGACTCTGAAGGTCAGCGGGGCCTCCTGAGGCGGATCAAAACACAGATTCATCAAAGAGTCGCACTTCCTCTGCTGTATCAACCCGCACTACCTGTTATTCACCCGAGAACAAGGTGTGGACTTTTTTAACGTTAACGGATCAGAACAGCAGCCTTTTATTCTTCACCATCTCTTTTCCATAGCTACAGCAGAACCGGCAGTTCTGGCTGATAACTCTTCCCATTTCATTTCCAGACTTCCCGCAGAATGTAAATCACACGCACTTATGTGCTTTGTGCATCCTCTTGTGTGGAGTCGTTAGCGCTGCTCATACCCATAATACATTCCCAGCTAGAAATTTCCAGTCAACTGAAAGCCAGAATTTACCTGTTTGATTCTCCCACATGCAAAAAAAGACCATTAACATTTTGTATATTAACTAGATGCTTTTGTCCAATGCAACTTACAAGTGAGGCAGATAGTTCAAAGGCAGCTGCTGTCAAGGAGTCAACTCCAGGCATCGGTGCAACTAGGAGGAGCCCAGGTACAAGTGTAAGCAGTTTCAGAGCAGGAGATACACAGTACCTTCTAACAAAGCAACATCCTAAGAAGACTATTCAAGGACCAGAAGTGCAACATAAGAACATTCAAAGAATGTAAAGAGGCATCAGGTTAGAAGGGGTGTTCCTGGAGGAGATGGGTTTTGGGGTGTTTCTCGAAGGTTCAGCAGCTCATTCCACCATTGGAGAACCACACAGGAGAACCATCTGGAGTGACACTCCTCACGTGGTGGAGGGAGCTCCAAGCGGCGGTAGGTTGCTGGCAGAAGGGGGCGAGATGGGACGTACGTCTTGAGGAGCCTTTTGATGGAGATGGCTGCCTGTTCATTGACGGATCTGTAAATAAGCACCAAGGACTTGAACTTGAGCGCCAACAGGGAGCCAGTGGAGAGAAGGAAGGATGGGTGCGAGATAAGAACCGAATCTCAGACGTGCTGTCATGTTTTGACCACTCGCGAACTGAATTTTTCAAGATAAACTACACCCACCCCCCACTGGCTTCCCCCACTTACGAAGGACAGCCCATCACCATGGAGACAGGTGAGGCACTGAGATGCCTGTATGTCTCTAAGCCTTTATAGACCCCTCTAATGCTCCATGAAGTACATGGCGGATACCGCGCCTCAATACTGTGATGGCACAGAGCACAATCTGCCTGATTTGATGTGTGACAGAGAGCAATACAAATGTATTATCTGACATTATATAATCTCACAGATGTCTACTTCTGCATTTTGGAAAGGCGCAGGATTAGCCCTAGTAAACGTCCATTCATAAAGTCTTTCCATGTTTCTGCAGATAATTATACAGTGTGATAATAAGGAAGCCTTCCAGCCCTCTGAACCTGTAGGCTTGTGTTTATTCATACTGTCCAATTTTGTTAATGCTGTTGTAGCCGTAAAAATGAAACATTTCAAGTGTCAAACAGTAGGGGTCTCCCTACAAGTGTGGGGCCCCTAATCACTACTCCAGCTAACATTACAGCTGTCTTTGTCATTCCTTATTAATACAATGCACGATACTGTATTAAGGTGTATTTAACATGGTTAAGATTTCTATATGTGCACCGATCACATCTGGCACTCTGTCCGCAACCCTTTCATAAAAATGAAATGCTATCATTGTGAGAACACTTTCAAAGCAACGTGAGGGATTCAGTTTCTTCACTTCAGAAAAAAGGGGAAAATTCCTGCCGTACTCTGTTAAGAGCTGCCCACCCCCCTCCCCCTCCCCCCCCAGGGGAGCTCCAGACGATTAAAGACAAAGAAAGACTCTGCTTCTTGTCTGACATATGCAGTCTTTGCGAGCTTTTTTTCCCGCGTGGCTGTACATCCCAACCACACCCCCCCCCCCTCCCACAGAGCCACATGTACACACTTGTGTTAAAAAATAAATAATAATAATCCAACAATTGACAGAATTCTGTCTGTTGTTTAGGCGAACGTGGGGTCACTCCTACTTGGCAAACATCGGCAAACGTCTTCAGGCGGAGACCACGCCACCTCTCCACGGCCGCACGGGGGGAAAGGAAGGTGACTTTTGAACCGACCTGCGGTTGGCCGGTTGCCACACTGGCACTCGCATATCCTCGGTGACAGCAAGTGGCAGTACGGCGCGCAGAGTGACCGGCCTGAGGGGGGGACGAGCCTCTGAGGCAGAACCCTGTCAGCTGACGCCTTTGGTCAGGTCAGACACGGAAACTCAAGCTGGTAAAAAAAAAAAAAACAAAACAGCTGGGAGTGGATCTAGGAGGGGCGATGTGCACGTTTGTACTGCAGATCGCGGAATGCAAAATCGCCCCCATTTCCTACAGTATCTCAGTGTCTTCCAGGTTAATACTCCCTCCCCAGGCAGCGCCCTCCCCATTCCGAGCTTTTTAGGGAGGTGCTTCCTCCCCTTTCAGGAGGAGAAAGAAGTTAATATCCTGTTCAGGAAGAGCTGTCCGGCCCAGGGGCTTGTGAAAGGAAATCTCACCAGTGGCGGCCAGGCCAGAGGTGTAGGGAGAAAACTCTATCCGGGTCTCCTTTGTCTCCGTAAAAAGGCAGGATTTGTCGGAGACGGCCTGAGATTCGCCCCTTCGCCCGTCTGCCCGTCCTGAAAGAAGCTTTCAGATGCGGCCTGTAACATAACACCCTATTGTGTTGTGAGAAAGCATGCGCTGAATTGTATGAACCATCGCATGTTAAAAATGGGTTTGTTAGCGATGGTAGTGAGAGGACCAAAATGGGTTTGCTGACAATGCTGCAGCAGCTGATTCACTCAATAGATTCACAAAATTATTGACCACAATATTGTGCAGTGAAAGGACAAACCGCCTTGCAGGAGCACTGAAAGTCAAACCCCATCTGGCTTGACCTTTTTTGGTGTTTTTTTTTAATGCGACTGTTTTTGGTGCTGTTGATGCCGCTGATCTGATAGGTACACGCCCCGCACTCTTCGAACGGCATGCCGAGGGGGAGGGGCCGCCTCCACACCGCGTCAGCTGACACAGGAGCACCGGCGTGAAGGGACACGCTGTTCTGGGGCGCTGTCCTGCAGATTCCGCTTTTCTCACAGAACACGCAGGTTGTCAAACTTGTTTGGTTACAAAAAAGAAAAAAAAATGAAAAAAAAAAACAAAAACAAAAAAAAAATCACAAAACCAATGTACTGTAAACAAGAGCGACAGTTAACTTTCAGTTTAATTACAGCATGCGCCACTGGGTGAAACAATGAAAATGATGCACTTGGTCATCTTGCAATGATCCTGAAATGCAAAGAAAAATTAATTAAATTTATAAATGTGGCCTGTCCTGCCACTCCTGACGATGGTCTCTCGAGGACTTTCCAGCAACTCCATTCACGCCCTTCTTTCACAGTAGCAACATCATAGTTAGATTACCTTTTAAGTGCCACCTCCCCCCTCCCCCAGAAGTGCTGCTGTACCTTTAAGGCCTTCAGGAATGCGAGTCCTGCATTCTCCTTGGCCTCTCTCTCCCCACCGCGGCCCTCAGCCTCCCGGCCAGGTATGGGCGACATGCAAGGCATGGACCCAGGAGCCGCTGCATTCCAGCCTGCCAGTCGCTCAGGCCCTCGACATTGTGTGGGGGGCACTGGAGGGACAGGCCCGGACAGGCAGCTCCTTCCCCATGAAATCCCAGGTGCGCATGAAGAAACACTGGAAACTTTGTGTTTGTTGCGCAAAACGTTCTCTATGCCAACACAGGCCCTTTTAGTGCCAGTGGTATTCGGTACCTGCTGTCGGTCATCCCTGTCCCCACTAGACTGTGAGCAAAGCGGTTCTTCTGAAGCCAAGGCAGATGCGGGAAAAAGCAAGTACGAGCATCCCACCCTGGGGAAGAACCCAGAACTGGAGAACAGGTCCACACGGAACCCTGCTGCCTCATCATAAGCCAGACATACGAAGTGCAAACAACCTCTTACTCACTGTCCCCGGAGCGCCATGCATCACACACCGAGAAGAAACTGGACCAGCGCGTTCTGTAACTGGATCTGACCCGGATCTACTACCCAAACCCCCGACGTTCTCATCCTGCCAGGCAGGCCTGGTCTGACGCGGCCCAGCTCGGCTCAGCTCGGCCCGACTCAGTCCAGCGCCACCCCATCCCGCCAAATTAAGCTGCGTCAGATTTAGCCCAAAGAAAACCTTTGTGAAGCTGATGGTTTCCCAATGCCGTAATTTTCATCTCTGCATTAGGCTGCAAATCCACCTGGGATGAGCAATACCATCAGCCATGGGAACACGGGCCCCACCTATTTGTGTAATAGCCACCTTTCATGGAACACTGAAAAGCCAGGACACTCCCTTCTACAAATTACAGGGAAAAAAAAAAGATCCACACTTGTGACAGAGACGCAGACACACACCACACGCTGACTGCATGCGACTCTTTTCTATGGGGGTTATTTATCATGACTTTAAAGTGTGCTGTCCCCCCATGCACATATGTAAATACTGAAACACCCTATAGTGCAATATGGAAAGAACACATGTGCACCGATTGTCACGGCTGTTCAAATATCATAAATCAATTGACAGGCACTTACCGAAGGACATTTTTGATCGGCATTATAAATAACACTGTTTGAAAGGCATTCGTATCACGCTATCAGCGTATTGAAAAGTGATTGTCTGTCTGCTTTATCCAGCCAACAAAAGCATGTCTGTTTAAAAGCAGATCGGCTATGCAGATTTTATCTTCCAGCATATCTGTATTGGAGGGGTGTCCTCAGAACACCCCCCCGCCGAACAGAAGCCGTCCACAGCCTGGGAGCCAGGATATTCTATTACTCGTGAATGACGAAACAATCAGACGCTATCAAAACCACATATTAAATTATATATTCTTTAAATAGTCAAAATGGCTAATTAATATAGAGGTAACACTGGGGGAAAGCTATATGATTTATACAATTGGTTATCTGGCAGCAAGAAGCTAAAGAACCTAAGATTATCCTTACAATAGGTTCGCTTAGGAGGACAATGGCCTCATGTCAATATATTACTCACCGCCTTACTTCAGAAATGACCTATAACAATAGCGCGTGTAGTCAAAAGAAAATTGCAGAGGTTAAACGTGAAAAACAACAACCCCAGTACAAGTTGCCCTCAGCTGTCCACCATAAAACTAATCGCACAAAAAATATTTAGCCTGTAGCACGTTTCATGGTAAACATAGAGGGGAAATCAATCATATTAATCATAATCATAATAATTCGATGTTATTGTCGAGTGCCGCAGACAAAATGAAGCGGAGCGATAGCCACATGAAGCATGCAGGTACATAAAATTAATATCTTGAACCGATTCAGGAACTTTCAGACCCATTATTTAACTGCTGGGACATAATAAATAGAGTCCAAGCAAACGGGTCATTTAGTCACAGCCACCCGCTTTACTCAGGGAACGTGCTTTACCTTCCGCGCGCGTTACAGGTAAGGCGGGTCTTACCTGCTCTAATTAAGCCTATCAGCGCGACGCGCTCGGAATAGGGCAGCCAATCAACGGCGAGCTCGGCCCTCTTTGAACTAAATTACTTTACACTGAAAGAATTCCAACAAAGTTTACGGCACTCATCTACAAGTGCAGATAAGGTAAACTGACTTTTGAATAATATTACCCACTTTATATATTTTTGGTGTGTGCAGGAATGCAGGCTCAGTAGCGCAAGGAGTAAATTCCCTTCCAAATGCACCTGAACGCGCCTTGTACCTGATCCGGCAACAAGGGATGCGAAAGAAGCCGATTAAAAAAGCCGTCGTACCTGTAGCCCGAGTTTCGACGGCTTCTCCCGTTCGCTGCACCATTACCTGCGCAGACTTGAAAGTCCAGTTTCACAAGGAAGAACAAGAAAGGGAGAAGGAGAGCTCGTCGGAACAAATATGTCACAAGAGACCGACAAGTAAGTGAACATACTGGTTCTGATGGACTGCAGCGCTTTCTTCATTAAGCTTTGGGATACTCTTAAGCGTTTGACTCCCCTGTTATTTTTGCATTCTTTTGTAGTTCCCGCATTAACTGTCTGTGATTACAGTGAATATTTTGCGCAGTTTTCCCAGCTCTGCACAAAATGCCCATCATTTCGGTGGTTAAAATATCTGAAAGTATTATTGCGTTGAATCAAGTTACTCTGGCTGTCCAAGGCTGGATTGTCACCATAACTAAAATCGCCATTTTTGGAGAAACAAAAGGTAGATTTTAAAATACGACGTTTTGTGCATTTTTGATGTCCTGTTATCGAAAAGTGAGCCGTGATTATTTTTATTGTAATCGTAAAAGTTTAAACTTTCATGACAGTTTTATAGACTTGTGCAAGATTTTATAACTTGGGTGATTATAAAATAACATTTAAGTGTTTTGCTAAATACCGCGTTTTGAAAACTTAAACTAAAACTCCAATTGGGATCCTAATTGGTTTAAGCAACATTTAATCATTTCAGTTAATTTAATTATGTGTATTTTCTTCTTATTGGTTTTCTGAAAAACTAAATCCCTAACGGGCCTGAAGCAACACAATTTATTTTTTGGAGCTGAATGACAGCATATTCTATGGAATTTTTCCTCTTAACTATGTTTTATTTATATCGATGATTTGTTTAAATTAGTTTATTCTAATCAAATAATTTATATTTACACCATTTAGAAACCTATAGAAACTCTTTAAACAAGTATGCCACTGGTGGAAAAAAGTTAAGATTGGGAAGACAGTGACGGAGTGATCATGACGGCCTGAGGGCCCAGCAAAAGGCGAATGACACCCACCCGTGTGCCGGGGGGACCTGGATGGGCGGGGGGCCGGAACGGATTGGGCCTCTAACCCCCATTTCCATAGCAAAAACAAACCCAAACATATGAAAATGTATCGGGCTGTGTAAAGGTCTGTGTTGTGGTCAACTACAGAACAGCTGTATAATAGTGCCTGTCAGATTCAGTTAAGGGCTTGAAAAGGGTGGAAATTATTGGGGAGAATATTATAACGGGAAGATGCAATACTGTGCTGGGTAACGAATGGTGGAAGTTGAAGGTGGCTGTATAATAGGCTTATAGAAGAATAAGGATTTTTACCGAACTACAAATCAGTGTGCAAGAACGCAGAAAAATAATCAGTGATGTGTTTTCCCAACCCGTATTTAGTTCGGACTTATTAATTTCCAAATGGCACAGCCATGTGCTTTGTAGCGCACTGTTGAGGCAGTGCTGAAAGGCAGCGGCTGGCTATGGGAGTGTCTTGTTTGGATATTTTGGTCCGTATCGTCAGTTATTCTACAGGAGTCACACGACCTGTTTTTCTTGTCATGATACAGTATTCAGTTGTGTAATTTCACATGTACATCCGTTTATCGCATATCAACAACAACAATAGTCATATCAGTATATTGACTGGTATTTTCTTTCATCGACTCTTTAATTTCTCATAGTCGGCGTGGTCTTTGAATTAAAACGCCGCAGGCTGACCCAGCCCATAAAGCGGATATGTTTTTATGCGGAAGTATGACGCGCAACGACGCAGAATTCATCTCTTCGGTTTGATGCGTCTGTCCTCGCCGTACCGCATGGGCATTAACGGGCCAACACTGTCAATACACCTGTCACCGGATAAGGGACGCATCTCAGTCATTTCATACCAAAACTGATGAACAATCTACTGAGATGGGAGGGGACTTGAGTTTCTTAGGAATGTTGATGGAGAAATGTGGTGCATGTGTTTGGGTTCTGAAATTATTCTGCATGTATAAAATCATCAGAGAAGCCCAGCTCCTAGTTTAAATTTTGGAATGACCTGGGTCCTGAGGTTTGAGTGTGCTGTCCAAAGCGGACATCACATCGCCTCGCTCTGCACGTGTCCCTGCAGCAAGCGACCTGTGGTGGTGGTTCCCGGCGAGACGTCCTTCCATACGCGGAGGGCCTACACCAGCGAGGATGAGGCCTGGAAGTCCTATCTGGAGAACCCGCTGACGGCCGCCACCAAGGCCATGATGAGCATCAATGGGGATGAGGACAGCGCTGCCGCCCTGGGGCTGCTCTATGACTACTACAAGGTCAGGCGGGGGAGCTTCAGCCAATCAGCATGCAGCGCCTGGTCGTCATGGACGCCAAACTGCCTCCTGAGCAGTGGACATCCTATCCCAACAGTTGCTTTGGATAAAAGTGAAACTATTAACATATTATAAAAGTACAAAGGGACATGTGTCCCTTATCTCAGTAAAAAAACATAACAATGTGATATTAAACAATATATCATAAAATATAAATCATAAAAACTAAAGCATTAATTACACTTTCAAATCTATTTACATGACTAATGCATGAATAAGTTACATAATATGTGAAAATAAAATAGAATTAAATATTATATAGTTTTATGAAGACAGAAATGGCAAACAGGATTGTCGTGTGAAGCCATTTGCTGGTTGGTTTAACCACATTTTCATTGTATATTTGGTTTTGTCATATTTGCCATAAGCTAGCAGCTTTCCCTCTGGTTTTCAGGCCTCATTTATCCTATGATGGGGGGCATGGTGGTTGGAGGGGTAGCAGTTGAGCGTGTTTGCACTGTGTTGCCTGGTTTCTACCAGTCTTTGCAGTTTTGTCTCTCAATCCAAAAACATGTGGTTAGGTGACGGCATGACCTGTAGATGTGGCGTACCATGCCTGAAATACAGTAATGGCTGTTGATACAGATTTTGAGAATCTTAGCAATGTGATTAAAAAAAGTAAATTAAAATGGCAGGTTTGTTTTAGCTAAGTGATGGTCTGTGGCGAGTTACAGTGTGGTGGTTTAACGGTCATGTCAATTTACTGGATGGCTCTAGTAGAGCAGGACAACTACAGAAGATCCGCGGCAGAAAAAAACCACAAGCGCAGTAAAGTCATTGTTCAGAGAATATAAATAGTTTTCTTGCGCAATTTGCGTTTTAAATGTGTCTGATACTTTGGTTGCTATTGATGTGATCTCTTGCAGAACAGCCTCAGTGTGCAGTGCGCGGTAGCGGCCTGGCTGCTCGCGTGAATGGATACTCATTTCTGACGACGTAATTTGATCTTGATTTTTCAGGTTCCCAAAGAAAAGAGGCTGCCGATCGCTAAAGTAGTTGAAATTCCAGAAGACCAGGAAAAACGGTCAGTACTTTGTTTGTTTTCCCTTTTTGTTTCTTTGTGAGACACGTAATATTGGTGGGAACCCTTGAAAAATGTAATTTAGAACTATTAGTTTAAATGATCGATAATTCAAAGTCTGCATTGTTGTAGTAGTGTAGATCTTTCGATGGTGTAGCTGATCAGAAACAAAACGGATGGAAATATAGCCTTGCTAGTGCAATGATTCACGTACTACATGTTAGATTTTGAATAACGTAACTAACAATTACAACTGGAGGACAACAGCTGTGTGTGAATGTGTGTGCAAAGTCTGTAAGATATTAATGGGAAAAAATAAGGTTCCACAACGTTGTCAGCTGTGTTAGTGGGTTGTGATGTATTAAAATGAGCATTGACTATCTTTGCACAGAAGCGTTAATGTTTGCGTCTTTTTTGATGAACAAGGAACGTTTCCGTGGACGGTGACACTCAGGGGGCTACGGGAACCACGGGCAACCGCGTCCAGGTGCTGAAATCCGTTCCCGTCAACCTGTCCCTGAGCGCGGAGACGTCCGAGGCAAAGCGGGAGCCGTACGGCGTGGAGGGTGGAGCCGTGGTGACTGTGAAGGCAGAGACATACACCCAACCTTTCATGGCCCCTGGGAGTCATTACAAGGTGGAGGGGCAGGAGGTGGTTCGGGCAACCTATGAGCAGAGCCCCTACAGTGCGCCCTCTGTGGAACATGCCGTATTCATTAAAGATGACCAGCGCAGCACCCCAGACAGCAGCTACGAGGACTCCTTCCCAGAGGACCATGAGGTGAGGTCCAGGCCTTGGTCTGCGGGCTGAAAGTGATGCTTTTGTGCTCCTGGGGGGCTGGAATGTGTTAGAAATGTACGGGTGGAGGGCTGGCTTTGGGTCAAAGAGAAAAGCCACAAGTCCTCAGGTCGTATCACGTGTGCAGAATGTCTCAGATATTCCACAGCTGCCTGTCCGACTCTTTTAGTTCAGCCCTGTGCCATTCATGCATCTAGCTGGTGATATTGGCCCCTCGGAACTTATCCGATTTTTTTTTTTTGAATCGTTTATGAGACTCTCATTTTTCTGAACAGAAATACCACACATCTTCATCTTTGGGGCCCGAAGACTTTATCTATGACCAGCAACCGCTGTAAGGCTCACGTTCCAACTCCTTTAGTCTTAAAACCATCCCACGTTTACTTACTGCAGCTTTTCAAAGTTGCCTTCTGTTTCGTTGCAGTGGAACCTTCCAGTACACCCTGGAAGCCACCAAGTCCCTGCGTCAGAAGCAGGGGGAGGGGCCCATGACCTACCTGAATAAGGGCCAGTTTTATGCAGTGACCCTCAGTGAAACTGGGGCCAACAAGTGTCTCCGCCATCCCATCAGCAAAGTGAGGGTGAGTGAGGCATTTTCGGGCCAGCGGGGGCTGTGACTCCAAAGGCGTGCTACACCCTGAAGGGTTTCGGCAGGTGTGCAAACGAAATACTGAATGTCAACTGCAAGTGCCTTAAATGTGTCACCCATTGTTGTCATCATGTAGGTGAAGTATGACCTAAGTTTGAGCTCAATAGCAGTAACGTGGCCTGTTGAGTTTCAGTGTCATCTTCTGTTGACTTATGTCAATCGTAATGTAAGGAAAACCCAAGACTTCTTTACCTCTGCAATGTGACAGTAAGATACAGCAATGTGGAACTCTGTCCCCTCAGAGTAGGAACCATGTGTTTCTTAATTAATTTGACCGTTTTTCACGCTCTGCTCCTTTTCAGAGCGTAATCATGGTCGTGTTCAGTGAGGACAAGAACCGGGATGAGCAACTCAAGTACTGGAAGTACTGGCATTCACGGCAGCACACGGCCAAGCAGAGGGTCTTGGACATTGGTAAGGCTGCTCTCCCTGGGGGGGGGGCGTACTGTAGATGGCCTTGGCTGGAGGATGGAGCCGCCCCAGCTGACGGCCGGAAGGCCAGAGATCGCTTTGTGTCTGGCTCTTTCCCTCTTTTAGTTCAGAATTCGTATTTTTAGTTTGGTTCTTTTTGCAATATCCCACTGCCCTTTTGAGGAACGTTGTACGCAAAGTTGTACAGACGTACGTTAAACCTCACTGTCTGTGCTTCTCTAGCAAATATGAAATAGCTTAATTTTCCGGAAGAGTTTAAAATGTCTCTGTAGCTGCGAGTCACCGAGACTGGTAGTCTGCGGTACGGTCAGCGCGTGGGAGCTGGTGGTGCCCGCGGCTGCAATCCATGCGGCGGGCGGGTGACGGTGGAGCGGCTCCGTGTGAGGACTTGTCCGATCCTCGCTGAGCACGAGCGTGCCGGACGTGCCAGGACGCGTGAACCTCTGGCGCTGCATGAGGCAAACGGAGCGGCGAAAAAATGTCCGACTTGTCGAGGCAGGATGCTTCCCGCGCGCCGGGGACGGCCATCTCGCGAAAGATGGAGCCGTGACAACACTGGATGTCTCACCCGGTGTGGATTGGTGCAGCGTGGAAACTTACTACCTGTCCTAACCTCCGCTCGGTGTTTTACTCACTATCCTCGTTCGGCCCATAAATTGTGTCTGCGTGCTGCGTGCAGTCTGACCGGGCTGGCGGTTTTATAGACTGCTGCAGACGGCGCCTCGTGGGTTGGGCTGTGATTTGCGACCCGTTAATAGGTACTGAAAATGGAGAGGGGCCACGCTGTCTGAGTACTAAAGGGCTAATCTCGCTAATTAAATTTAGTCATTTAGCCATAATTTAGCTGGCCCTCTCTCTGTACATTATTAGTAGTTTTAATGTATTAAAAGCCATTTCCTTATGGGTGTGGTGGATGGCCTTCATGGATGGTCAGTGACATCATGTGGGCGGAGCCTGCCTGTCCGTATCTGTCTGTTTCATCTGCAGTGCGGCTTGCTGTGGGGAAGGTGTTTCTCTTTTAGGTATATCAGGAAACTGATTTGAAGATACCATGCAAATGCTTGGCCAGCGAAGACCTCTGTCATTGTTGGGGCACTTTGGGGCAGACTGGATTGTTGCAGTTCAATGATTAACTCCCACCTGAAGTTACTCTTTAACGCAAATCTGAATTAAGTTGAGTTTACAGGTTAATAGTCTTCTTAAGATTGGATGTTTTAAAAACTTGAACCCACTTGGTCCAGAGCTAAGCGCTGGTCTTGACTGCTCTCTGAGAACTGCAGACTCAGAACAATTTATTTTCGGAATGAAGAGCATGCTGGAATTGGTGTGTGATGCAGGACAGCGGCAAGATTGAGACACCATAAATGATCCAGACATAATAGCACAAAAAGGTGCAAGAATAACTGCTAGGCAAAAATTTACTAGAAAAAACAACAGACAAAAAGGTGCAAGAGTAACTGCTAGGCAAAAATTTACTAGAAAAAATAACAGACAAAAGCACAAACTTGCAGTGCAATGCAGATGCAAACTATTCTTTTCTCCTCAATCAATAAATTAATTCTTAGATTCTGTGTTTTGACATTTACTAAATTAATTCTTATGTAATTAAAATTTAATTAAAATGAACTTTTATTTAAGTTATTACTTAATTTTTGTCAGACACTCAGGAGTTTCGATGAAAATTCTCATTTTCTGCTAACTTAAAAATACCACATTATGAGCAGGGGTGCAAGGTTTGCATCACTGGATTGCAGCTGCGGTTAAGGGTCTTGGTCAAGAGCTTAATGATGATATGATCATTCTGCTGGCCATAGGATGTGAGCCCACAGCCTTCCGGACTGTGCCCTGACCTGGTGACCCACACAGCACCCTGATGTTTGTGCTGGACCTTGAACCAGCAGGTGTAAAATCATCTGGACTTTCAATTATGAGATATGATGTCCAGACCATTGTGCCGCAGCCGCCTATCAAATCCAATAAATGAAAATCGTACCAAAACCCTACAAAATGATCCCTAAATAGCTGTGATGGTTTTACAGAGAGCCTATAGCTCTGCTTCTCTCCTGACAGATTACTGTGACCGTTTAAAAAATAATGGTAGATATTATTAAATGAGGTATCTGCCTGAGATTCAGTGTTGCATGTTTTGGGAAAAACATGTTTAGATGTTGGGTTCAAATTCTGAGACTGTAAATATGGCAGTTTTTTTTTTTTGTCTTTTATGATTTGTGCCTCAGAGAGGGAATGTTTGGGCCTAATAGCCAGTTCCAAGGAAAAGGGGGGGAAGGGAGGTGTTCTCTACCCTGGGGGAGCTGGGGATCCGTTGGGCCTGTTGGCTGAAGATTCTGGGCATGCGAGTCGCACCTGGAACTAGACACCGTGCTACCGATTTGCATAACAAGTTAAGCGTTCCGTGAGGAGCCGTCTGACCCGTTTTGCTTGATGCGGGATTTGAATAGAGCTGTTAATGGGGTGTTTGTTTGGGGGGGGGGGTGTATGCAGGAACAAGCCCTTACTAGTGGGGTGCTGGCCAGGCGGATGAAGGACATGGGGATGTGGGAATTGGTGAGCAGCGCAGTGTGCTGTAGGGACATCGATCTCGCTACAGGGCCTTTCCTTGTACGGGTGCTGGGGGGGCAGATTTCTGGATTTCCAGCCCCAGTGTTTGGTAAGAGATCATATTTTAAACTCCGCTGCGGTCAATGGGAGTGAGTGCGTCGCGAAGTGCTGCTTAACACGATGCAGGTAAATGCAGTACCAAACCTTTCGTATGTTGTCCGCTGGCCTTCGCATGTCCTATATAGAGAATTTGCAGCCCCCCAAACAACCAGATGGGACGGGAATGGGGTGGCAGGTAGCCGTAGTCGCTGTGAGGCTGGCAGGCAGCGCGATTGCTGGACCGGCGCCATGCGGATGTGGAGGGTGGCACAGCGCTTGGCTGACTCACCAAATGACTCAGATTGAAGCTGAAATGAATTGAGCCAATCGTTTATTCAAGATAAACCTGCTTGTTTTTGCGTTTGATATGGTTCGGGACAGGCAATGGTGGGGTCAGGTTTGTTTGCCTGGCCAAACAGAGCCAGTCGACTGATAAAACTGTGCCGATTTGATTTTTATGGGTGCAGTTGTCTGCTCCTCCCCCGTTTATAAACCCATAAAGCTGTTTAAACCTCTGTCCAACAGCTTTGCCTTTCAATTACAAAAGGTGTGTACATCTAAGCGGGCGCACATATAAACATCCTTTTTGGAACCTCAAAAAAAGCAGCTTTTAAAAGAGAGCCTAGAATCATTACTGCTTCAAATTAATTCTTGTTGGTTTTTTATTTTCCTTTTCGGTTGGGGGAACATTTATCCTCCTTTAAATGCGGGGCTCGTTTGACTTGGTCGCATCTGTTGTCATAAATTTGCCTGGAAATAACAGCCCTGATTACACCCATTTGTGCTGTGTTGAGAGGTGATGAAAATCGTTTCGGATAGAGGGGAGGGAGGGGTCCGGCCAGAATCTCACGTCTCTGATCTCCCTCTGCAGCTGACTACAAAGAGAGCTTCAACACCATCGGGAACATTGAGGAAATTGCGTACAATGCCGTTTCCTTCACCTGGGACGTCAATGAGGAGGCGAAGGTGAGCAGACATGTGCCCCTTGGTCGTGGGGTAAAAACACTCCAGTTGTCGTCTCTCTTTTTTGCTTTAAAACCTCCGAACACACATATTATTATTATCTTCCCCTCGCTGCTGCCTTGGGAGCCTCTGTGATCATTGGAAGGCTTTGCTGTACTGCATCCGTCCGGCGCTCTTCCAGTGGCATACGAGGAACCAAGCCGAGCTGTACCACGCAGAGAGAATCGCTGTGTTGTGTTAGCATCAAATGTTACCGGAATTAACAATTGCGTGCATAAATTTCGTATTACGAATCCATTCCGTTCAGCTGTTCTATAGTACAGCTAAGTAGTAGGTTGGAATTTTCACGTTTCGAGTTATCGGGGATGCATCGATACATCGCGATGGGCGATATGAATGAATGAATGAACCCATGTGTACTGACACAAACCACTGGTAGCTCTGCATTTCGAGCGGTCAGATGGTGGTGATGCAGCCAGCTTGATTTATTCACGCTGTCATTCCTGCTAGTAAACAGGGTGATGTCAGTGTAGGTATGGCACTGGTTCGGTTTCCATAATTTACAATGGAAAACTGTCAGTTAACAGTACGACCTTGTTACAGCTTGTTTCTTGGAGGAAGTGGAAAAGCGCTGATGGATGCATTTTGGAGAGACTGGTTTGGCAAATGGGTGCCACACCCCTGTGATCTCATCCCAGCAGTCACAGGGACGGGGGTACGGGCTCCCTGCAGGTCAGATGTCTTTCTGAAGTGAGGGATGCACCACTTTGTTTAGAAACCGACTATGTCAGTTGCTGTCTGGTACCATAGGATTACTTTCACATTATGGCCTTTTTCTACATCAGACACGTAGAAGCTGGGATGGATCAGAGCAGAACCAGGCCCAGTATTCTGGGTACATTATTTCTGGGCTTTTACAGTCGTGGAGCCCAAGAGCTTTTCGGGTTTTAATGGAATGCAAGGTGCACCCTGTAGTTTGTGGCTTGTTAGGGGGAGGGGGGAACACAGTTGATGGGCGGGGTCAAGGGAGGAACCCCCCCACCACCCAACAAGCCCGGCTGCCATCCGCCTCCTCTGTTTAATGAGGGCTCTGCAAATAAGCCTCTGAGGGACACTCTGCCGTGGCTCCCAGGGTAAATATTTGCTGTCAGGATGGGCTCTGAATGCTGATGGGTAAAAAAGCACCGGGGTCATTTGCGCCCCCTTCATGATTACGGATTCATACTCTCTCCTGGCTTTTTAAAGCCTCCATGGATACAAAGGAGTTGTTGTATATGCATTTTTTTTTTAAGCAATTCACATATTTACATTTCGACTGTTGTCCCGTCATGCTAATCGGTCTGTACTGGTTTCTGTACGGAAACCAGAGACGCTGGTTAAAAGGCTGGTTGTATCTAGGTCACCTGGTCAGCGGTTCCATCTTAGAACGTGCCGATGCATCGAACTAACAAGTGGAGGGGAAGTTTGAAAGTGCCTGTTGATCCGATTTTAAATCTGTTTAAATTGACTGTATTGCTGACAAAGTGTGGCGAGCCGTCTTGGTTGTGACCAGAGCAATCAGTGTCCCTCAAATTCAGAATGCTTTTTTTTATTATTCCATAATGTTCTAATTCAGTATCATTTTGAATTAAGCTATAAGAATTCCCATAGCTGATAATTCCCAAAACGGCAACTTTTTTTTTTTTTTTTTTATATATGAATGTCTGGATACAACAGTAATAATACAACAAAAACTAAATGGTGATCATATCTTAAAATTATGATCTGCCAAAAATGATGGCTGAAAATATTCTGTGTCGTTAAAAAGGAACTCTGTGAGGTACAGAGCCGAATGTGAGGCGGGGCCTTGCAGGCGAGGTTCCTGTGTCGTCCTCTTGATGCCTTGGTTCCTGTTTTGATTTGCTTGGGAAGTTGAAGTTTCCCGTTAGTTGCTGTTCAGTTGAAATGCAGGTTTCTGTGAAAGCAGGTCGGAGGCACATTGTCTTGTGTCCAGATGAGAAATCAGATGATTAGTACTTAGCATTTGTGTGTCGAGTCGGTGTCACAAAAACTTATTCTTTGAATTAACTCACAGGCCCTTCTGGTTTCATTAATTCATGTCTGGAAAGAGCAGACTGCCCATCCCAACGTCTGCAGAGTGGCACGAACGGGACCCCCAAAAAAGCCACAGGATGTCCCGAGAGCCTGGACCTCATTGTGGCGGGCCGAGGTGGCATAGAAATGGAGCTCCACGGTCGCTAGGCAACCGTCCTGGCGGCTTCACCTTTGTGTGAAGAGCGTGGGATGGGCACCGGCGGCGGACGCATGTGTCGTGTGTGTTTTCACTCCGCGTGCGAATTACTCACACGGATCACCTCCTATTACTTAAGGCCAGTTAGACAATTGCTCAAGCAGTTCTCATCCAGATCTGTCTGCTAACTAAATGAGGCGGCTAATTCAGAGAGATTAGCGAGGACAGCGTGCTTCTCAGAAGCATTTTTCTGTCTGTCTCACACACACACGCCGACCACTTGGTGAAGGAACCTCGTTTTGTTGTTTGTGCAAGTCGTCATTAACGGTTTACAGGTTCAGACAAGATGGTGGTGTCGTAATTCCTTTGGAAATAACTTGTCATGGGGGGTTTTACTCTATTATTCTATTTGTGAGCCTGCACTGGAGATGTTTTTAAGAGAACTATTTACTTGACCTAGCAAATTTTGAAATAGTGTTTGATTTCTAAGCCATTTGAAAACTTCTGGTGTGGATTTTATGTCTGATTATATGACCTGCCACTGATCGCTAATTACACTTCTGCCTTAGCTTTGGGCAATGAGTTTGATTTAGTGTCTCACTGTTAACTGACTGGGTACAGACAGTCTCTACTTCACTGAGTTTGTTGCTAAACTAATTACTATGTGTCTGTCTGATCATTCCAGGGCCAGTTAAAATATTTTTAACCTATTTGCAAATACCTAATATGTTGCACTAAATAATAAATAAATAGCTTGGTACTCAGCTTCAGAGCAGTCTGGGAATGTGTCGGCCACTGTTATTCAGAGTAACAGAGGAACCATGTTCGCTTCTCCTTTGAAGCCCACGTTGTTTGTGGGAGCTGATTTGTCTGTACTGGTTCCTGTGTTGACCTGTTGGCATTTAGGATGCCGCTGTGAGCACGAAGACGGGACCTCGCCCAAACGCATACGTCTGCTCCGCATCCAACACCGCTGCCCCTGAAAGGCATTGAGCAAAGGCTGACACAGCCTTGCATGTGAGAACTTCAGAGGGGCCAGCAAACTACTTTCTGTCAAGTGAAATGCATGCTTCGCTTTTCCACATGCCGTGCGTTTCATTATCGGGAGTGTCCATGCCGACTGTGCCGGCAGACGGGAAAATAAAGCACAGACTAGGCTTTACGTCGTAACTTTACGTGCCTTTGTTTGTGCAGTTTACTGTCTCCAGAATGACTTCAAAGGTAGTGTTGTCCTGGGATTTGAGTTTTTATGATGGAAACTCCCCTTTTCTAACGCAGCGTATTGCCCAACATGGAGCCAAGATCTTTACAAACACCGCAACGGGAGAAGAGAAGCCGATGATCAGCCCGGTGTGTCCGCTGTGACTCTATCTGCACTCTTGTCGTGAGGAACTGTAGTGCACTGGTGTGGATTTTCCCACTGGCTGCAACGTATGAAGCCAACAGCTGGGTATATTTCAAGGACTGCGGCCAGGAAAGGTGGAGGAAGTATGGAAGGTGTTTGAAAATCCTTCTGGGCCGGCTTCAGGTGCTTTATGGGTATGGTGCACGAAGTGGCTTCCTCTCCCAGCGTTGGGTCCCACACACAGCATCTCGCTGCTTTCCTCCCTGCCCCATTGCGCCGGAGCATGAGGAGGGCTTGGGGCATTGCCAGTACCATGGCTGCCTGGTGTCTCCATGTCACTTAGTAACCTGATTCTAGAAGTTTCTCAGCCATTTTTTATTTTTTTTGTAATTTTTTTTAAACCTTGCTCAGCCAGAGTAAGCATACCTCTGGCCCTGATCAGCTGGAACAGATATATACTTTTCTTTTAGCCTTTTGGATTAGGCTGCCCCCCCTGCCCCGAGGGTTAATGTAGCTTCTAAAATCAAGAAAGGGACTTTGTGGGGGATGGGGATTTTGTGTTGGACCATCTCCACAGGGTCCAGACGGGTGATTATTAGTGACCTATGAATAAAAAGTGCTTTGGGCCCATTTCAAACGCTCCCGGCTGCTTAATGAACCAGCGACTGGCCTGGTCTCGACCTCGCCACCCTGCTTCCTATTGGCCGCCGTAAGCCAGTCGCGTGCAGAGGAGGTCAGCTCCGCCCTGTGGGGATGAGGACATTCCTCGCAATAACGCAGCATCCGTGTCCTAAAACACCGAAATCCTTTTGCAGCCACAGCACACCCTGACCAAACAGCAGCTCTCCCAGAACGCAGTGTGCTGCATTATCGGAAGTGTTGATTTCTGTCCAGGAGAATTGAAATGATTTAGGCTTTTAAAGCGTATTTTGAATCGGTGTGGGCAAAGCTGAAAGCTGCAGTTGGAGTCCTCTGCCATTGTGCGTAGGCAATAATTGTGCTATAATTTTATTCATTTAGTAAATTGCTGAATACATAACAAGTTGAATAGTTTTCATAACTTGGTGTTTCGTTCTTTTTAATTCCCTTTAACACAGACTCGGACTATTGGATGTTTTTTTGTGGTAGAACAAGCTAGACCTTTCAGCCCCTGGTTTTGTGATGACATGCCAGTACATGCTCTATACTGCTGAATGGTGGATAGGATAGATGGATAGATAGGAGAGAGAGATGGATGGTTAGGATTAGGATAGATGATGGATGGATGGATGGATGAATAGATAGATGGACAGGAATAGGATGATGGATGCCATAGATAGAAGGATATTGGTTGAATGAAGAGAATAGGTTAGGATAGATGGATAGTATGGACAGAATAGATTGCTGAATGGGATTAAGATAGACGGATAGATAAATGTATAAATAGATAGGACTAGAATAGACAGACAGATGGATGGATTAGATAGACAGATGGTTTGGATGGAGGAGCCTGACGATGGCAGGCCAGAAGAGGACGAAGGGACACCCTTGTTTAGTTTGGGTCAGCCTCGCTCACTCAGACCTGCAGATGCGTTGACCACCTTTCCTCACCCCCGCACAGATCTTCATCACGGTCAATTGCCTGAGCACAGACTTCTCCTCCCAGAAGGGCGTGAAAGGGCTTCCCCTGATGATCCAGATCGACACCTATAGCTACAACAACCGCAGCAACAGGCCCATCCACCGGGCCTACTCGCAGATCAAAGTGTTCTGTGACAAGGTGAGCTACAGGGGGCCCCTGCTCTCCCAGTCTGAGCTCACCTGCGTGTTTCCGTGCCCTGAAACCTAATGTGTTCCCAGCAAATTACTGCGAAATATTTCTAGCTGATCTGGAATCTGAATATGGTATCTTTCTCAGAGGTGCTAACATCTTTAAACCAGCAAACCAACAAGTAATACTGTGAGGATTGCCTTGCCTTTTATAATACTTAACAGTTGTGTTTTGTTGGAGTTTGCATTAATTGCTTAAAAAAATTCACAGGAATTCCCTCCAGAGAGTGAGACGCGCAAACGTACTTCTGGGTCTGTTATAGGGATCAATAATCCATTGTACTTTTACTTTTTAAATGTGGTTCCATTGGTTTACTGATGTGTCCGTCTGTCTGTCTGCCTTCCCCTTTAAGGGAGCTGAGCGGAAGATCCGGGATGAGGAGAGGAAACAGAACCGTAAGAAGACTAAAGGTCAGGCATGCAGCACTCAGACCAATAACGGTACGCGACTTGACGGCACCACCACGGTGCTGCTGCTTACCATTCAGTCGCCTAGTTTCACTGATCCAATCACAGCTGTCACCTGCTGCGGCATGTTGGGTGTTTACGCTGCGAGTCCTCTGTCATTGGTCAGGGAAGGATGCCAACCTGGCAGCGTTATCCCCGTCCAAGAAGGCCGACATCACTTACTTCAAATCCATGTCCAACCTGGATTCCCAACCCGTCCTCTTCATTCCCGATGTCCATTTTGGAAACCTTCAAAGAGCAGGGCAGGTGAGCGAGCGTCTGAACTTCACTATCATTAATATGTCGGCCGGTTTTATTATGCAAAGTGTGTTTCTGACCGAACACTGTGCACAACGGTCAGACCAGCTGTAGGTGACTGAATCGCTTCTGCAAACTGTCACAAACCTTGTTAGAAAACATGTTAGAGAAAATCTCTGTAATAAATGTGGTTACTGTGAGAAGAAAGTGTCCTGCATCCTGGTAATTGGGGTCTGGATTATTGAATCCTTTAGGATGGCTTTGGGCCTTGTTTGAAGTACAGTATTTGTGGGCTCTTCAGGTGTTTGTGGTATAAGAGGTGCCTTCCCTCAACCATAATCCATACTTGCTCTTTTCACTGCCTAATCTTTAGGGGACTTTTATTGCGGCTTTTATCAAAGTGGCCATTTATCTTTGTTCCCACAGGTCTTCGCATTCAGCACAGAAGACATCGATAGGGAAGGGTAAGGGGAGCAGGGTGACTGGCTGTCACACAGCCCGTAAACAAGAGCACGCACACACATAGCGTGTTTGCGTGATTCTGAGTTGCTGGTTGCCTGCAATTCCTTCATTTCCATCCCTTAAAATAGCTCTAGGCCTGAGTGACTATGGGATTGTTAGGGAAGCAGAGCCCTAGGATAATAACAGGCGTTCGTCCAGCTAACTGAAGTAACACCTGCTTGTAGGAGCATCCTGGTCAAGAGGATGTTCAGAGGGCCTGAGGACGACTATTGCCCCCCTCCTGCCAAGCTGTCCAAGGAGGAGACGCAGAAGCGAGGTGCGTGTGACCCAAACTTGAAAACAGTTTCTCTCGGTTTGATCTATGTCCATGCAAATGAACCATGGGGTGACTGTTCTCCACATGCAAAGCAGCCTTGCAGGACTGCAGCCAGCACTCATGCAGCTCATCTGGACTCGAAATTGCAGGAAGCACAGGGAGGAGTACATTTGCTAATTAACCTTCTTATTTTATTTGCTACGTCAATGCCTCCAAAGCACACATGAGCCCGTAGTATTTTGGTCATGCCCTTGTACGTGAAGGGATTTTTAGCACAGGTGTAGAGATGCACCGATCATATTGGCCGATTATCGGCACTCACTAATGGTTAAAAATCAGGTGATATTTACCGCCGATAATTCCCTTTAAAATGGTGACTCACATTGCTTTGCACGTACTAAACGGTTAGGAAAATGTCTGCTGTGTGGAATTGTTGCCGAAAACATTAGAATTTAATTTTGCAAACATTACCCTGCTAAAATTTCATGAGGAGGATCTACTAATAAACATTCAACGGAACAAATTTGATTGCTCACCTCAAGGCGAGAGAGTGAGTAGTATGAAGTTTCTGGAAAACAAATCTGTTCCAATAAAGAAGGCTGCAGTGCTACCGAGTAACGCGAGTCCGTCAGTAACGCGAGCGTTTGATAGCAAAAGAAAATCCAGTGCAAGACAGTGAGGAATCAAAACGTTACTCAGAAAATCACGGCATTATCACACTTGATGATCAGTCCTTCTCTGTTATAAATGTTGTAAATACAGTTGTATTGTGCTCTGGGACTGCTGGTGACATATTTGCTGATGACATATTTAAGCAGAACCTCCCAAACAATCAGCATTGGTATGTGTCAGTTTTCCAAATAATCAGCTATGGTATCAGGCAGAAATTTCCTTATCGCTATTGTTTTCACAGTTCTTCTCTATGTGAGGAAGGAGTCTGACGAGGTGTTCGATGCACTCATGCTGAAGACCCCGACTTTGAAGGGACTGATGGAGGCAGTAAGTGATTCTCTCTCCACCACAACTTTTCTGGGTCACCTCTGCACCTAGAGAGATCTCACAGGGTCACCCTTGGTGCAACCAACATCGGCACCATTTTCACGGCTGTGAGGCTCTGGGGAGGGATTAAAAAAAATGTCTTAGTGTTGTGTGAAGTGTGTTCTTGCACATCGCCAATATTTCTCTTCACAGATATCAGAAAAATATGGTCTGCCGATAGAGAAGATGGCTAAAATATACAAGAAAAGCAAAAAAGGGTAGGCTTCTCCGTTCCGTATTTGCTGAGAATGTGAAATTTCCATTTTGTCTTTTTAAGCTTTGATTTCTTACTCCACGTTTAAACTTCCTCGCTCAGAATCCTGGTCAACATGGATGACAACATCATTGAGCATTACTCGAATGAGGACACCTTCATCCTGGGCATCGATGGCTTGGCCGACAGTTACAGAATCACACTGACGGAAATCTGAGGACGGGTGGTGGACCATGGCCAGTGGGTTGACTGCACGTTTCCCAGGAGGGGGCAATAGCGTGAAGGCAGTCACGGGACGTAATGGTGCAGATTGGCCCTGTTCTGTAAATACAGCCTGGACCAAGGCTGTCACTGGTGTATGCTACAGCGTCCCTATCATGCAAAGTAGGGGGGGAGTGAGACACGTTCTGATTTAGGCCTGTCACTCTGGATGTAGAACTCTCCTTGGACTGCTAGGAGTTTTGGGTGAGAGGTCATTGTTGCAACAATGTGTCACGTTACAGATCCAGGGAAAGGTTCTGATAAGTGGAATGCTATTTCAAGCGAGGTCTCCCAAATTTTCATGTTCCTTCACTATGTAGTTAGTCTACACTGCCCCCTACAGGCCGAGAGAGGTATGTCATGACAACAATGAGCTTCTTTCATGAGGCTGCTTGTCAGTCTTGCAGATGAACCCCTTTGCCATTGTTCACTGTACACCAATGGCTCTAGAGCCAATCTACTAAAGAACCACAGCATTTATTAATGGTGTGTCCTGGCAGTAATTTTGATAGTGATGCTTATGGAGCCAGGTCACTTCATGCATGGATTTGTCATGGTGCACATATCCACTTACCTGCGTCCACCTGAAAACAAGTCTTGTGACGTTTTGCAACAGACGCCGGGACAACCACTGTGCGGAGCTTGAAACTTCGGTCATCTGCACCATGAACTAAAGGTCGTTTAGTTTCTCTCCACTACAGCACTTAGCTTTGCCAGGCCAAAAATAATTTGCATTCCTGTGTTTACGCATCTATAATTTGCTACCAGGGTTCTGTTCCTAATAATGTAGCTTTTTTTTTATTATTATTGTGAAAAACATACGTGTAGCGACCAAAGTCCTTTAGACCATTTTAAGGAGGGGAAGTATTGCGATGAATCACTCTGTGAAATTCAAACCGTGAATCACTCTGTGAAATTTAAGTCTGGATCTGGAGTAGGCAGTCTTACCCAGAAAGGACTGCTGGGCCTGTGGGTTTTAACTGCAGCTCGCTAATTAGATTACTAATTAGAGGACTGATCGGCTGAAGAGTCCTCACACCTGGGTTTGAACAGCTGACCTAAACGTCACCCCAAAAACCTGCATACACACCGGCCCTTAGCGGATAAGATTGGCCACGCCTGGTCTAGAGAAACGAGCACTGTGAATTTGATACATGTAAATATAATATTAAACCATTTTCCATAAAAAGAAATTGCTGAAATGTCTGGAAAGAAATCCTGTATGCCTTTGTACAAAATTTTATTGTAGGTGTTTTTGAATATATAATTTTGTACATATCAGCTGTTTTTTGAATAAACCGCAGCGTAAATGAAGCACTGTGATACTTTAGTCAGCTGGCTTTTTACTGGTTGTCATCAAAGACGCCAAGTTCAAGATTTAAATAAAGTTTCAATCTTTTTACTGCACTAAATTTTTACTAGGCAGCTATCACTAACCTTTTAACTGCTGAATAGATTCTGCCTCATTTTTGATTGCTTCGCAAACACAATTGAGCAATCATCTGTGTTCCCTGCTTCATCTTATAATCATGCTAACGCCAAACCAATTATTTTTTTTTTAGCTGTTTTCATAGTAACGGTCTATTTTGTTAAACACAAGATTTAATCGCTGCCGTTAAAACCGTTAGGGGTAACTAATTCTTGAAATGTCCTTCCAGAACCACAGCTCTCCGGCAAACGAATGGGTCAGAAGACTAAGAGCTGTAAACCGCCTTCAATTTGCATATAACCCTCGAGTTTTTAGAATTACATTAGCATTGGAAACGTCTCGCATTGGAAGTCATACAGCCGCAGGTGTGTTTTGATCCCAGGTGTGCAAGATGTCTGACCTTCTCATCAACAAAGCAGATCCTATAAGTGTGTGAATAGGGAATGAAGCCTCAAAGATCTGCTGCTCTGGTCCCAGCACTGCTGCCGTACTCGCACACAACCACAGGATTTACTGCCTTCTGAGACATGACTAGCAATGACCATCTGCTTGGTGGCCAAGAAGGTTCTTCTCATACCTGCTCTCCAAGGACCAACATGGATCTGCGGGCTTGGCATCTCAAAAACCTGCCTGGAATTATGGTCCTTTCCTAGATCCTAGTTCTCTCCAATATTTCAGATATTCTGCCAACTTGAGAGTTGCTGTCTGAACTGAGCACGGCCACCTGATCTACAACAGCACTGGTTCCATTTCATCATTGTCCTTCAGTGACCGGTGTTGGATGTTGAGTTTATGACAAGGCCCCACAGCATTAATTTCCAGTGGCTAAATACGCACCACTCCAACATCAATGAGGCTGGAATAAGACAACACTTATCACAGTATATGCAGGGTACAGTGGCTACAATGTAAATAAAACAGTTCTGAGACTGACCGCAAAAACTGCTTTGGTGAACCCGGCGCCTCTCATCTTCAACCATTAAGGCCATGCTTTCCTGACTGATTTGTGCAGCTAACGCAGTCATACCCCAGTATGTACAACAGACGCTGGTGTTGGTACTGGGTGAGGTCAAAACAGCAGCGATGGTGGGAAAGCTCAGCCCAATCCGACGTCTTGTGAGATTGCTTTTAACGTGATGAATTGTCTATTTCAGCAGTTTTAGGGCTGGATTAAAAATAACCACTCAGCATCACTTAATCACGCAACTGTATTACTAATGGCCTTTAACATTTTAAACATCCTGGCAGAAACCCTAAATCACTGCTCTGTGAACATAAGCAGATTCCAGCTCAGCAAATCTTTATGATACGGTAACATTGCGTCACATTCAGGGCTGGTTACTTGGTAAGGTGCTGGATTCAGTTTATACTACAGAAGCTATGATAATTACATCTTGACAAATCAATGTTCCACCATTTATGTGTTATCAGGATTTAAAAACAGCATGTACGCACAGCCAAAGCACTAAACAGACATTTTTTTTTAAATATTGCTGCTTTATAAGATAATCAAAACAAAATTCTATTTTTAAAAACTACACTGTCACAAAATACAGGTTACCATACAAAATCTACAAATGCAACAATTACAAACATTTTGTTCGACAGATAACAATTGTACAGTATAAATTTATACAATACTGGTTTCGTATATTTGGCACTTGACCACGATGCTGATGTGTGTAATATCTCGCCTGATACAGTATTTAAAATGTAAAAAAAACAGCACAACTTGAAACCATCAATGTGGCTGCAGTAATTGCAGTTGTTCTCAAAGGCTTAATTTTGTTTAATACAAAACAGCAGTTATTCAAAAACATTCAAATTTGTCCAAATCGACAGTGTTGCAGTAACTGACACCACTGAGTTTAGCGTTGGAATCTCGGCTATGTCCTAGGGGAAGGAGAAAAGCTGAAATGTGTTTTCCCGGGATTCCTAAATGATTGCCGGAGCCCAGACACAGGAGGAGTGTCAACCCTGGGGAGGGATTTTTACTTTCTCCTCTCCTTTATCTTTTTGTTTTCTGGTTGGCTCAGAACCCTGATGGGTTTTGCGTTTGATTATCACGAATGTACGACGAGCACGGAAGGTGTAGCTGGCCAGGCTTCCAGCCTCACGCGTGGACAAAAAGCCACGACAAGCAGCCGGAAAAGAACCCACCCACCCCGCCCGTGTCGCGCATGTCATCCGTGTGCATGTGTCAGCGGCATGTTCTCATGGCCTGGCCGTGGACGTCGGGTCGGGTCGGGTGTCCCCCATCTTAGTGAACACACCCCTGTGACTTGTAGCAATGACCCGGGCAGCGACCACACGCCACAACGAAGGCACCGGTGCACCTGTGTATCTGCGCATCGCAAACACGGCTGCATGAAATACACAGGCACCTCCCCCTTCTGCACACGTATGCAAATCTCAAAACTACAAAAAAAAAACACTAAAAACCTCACATGCACCATTTAAAAACATTTAAAATTGGATGTAAAGGTTATTTTTTTCTGCTTCGCGCAGAACTTTTAAAAAATAAAACATGCATGCTTGACTACCTCTTTGAAGCTCTTAGGGAAAAAACAAAAAACACTAAATCTCACTGCAACTGGAGTCTACCGGTGAGAAACTGTAGATGTTAAATGATCTAAGCGACAGCACTGTTCTGCTTTAAAATAAGGTTGTCAAAAATATTGTCCCCAAGTGTCTCTTGACACTGAAACATTGTTTTGAGCAGCTTACCCGTTAGCTAAAACAGCACAAAGAAACACGGTGTTGCAAAACAAACTGCACCACAGGAAAAAATGCGAGTCCACGCGACCAGCACTGATGCGAGGAGCTCTGAAATGCACACGGAAGCAAAGCTGAAAAGCCAGTGGACCAGGAGAAGCTCGTCCTCGCTCTGCCGGTACAGTCGCAGGAACAGATGCATAGCAAGACGTCTGGTCCTTCTGTGGTTACAGAATGCTCAACGGACATTTGTGTATATCATGCGTAGAGTGGACTGGAAAAAAACCCGAATCATGACCTTTCAGGTGGGTCAGATCCCACATCTACCTCCAAATCCAGGAACAAACCTATGACTGTTCATGTCTCGCACATGCTTGAGTGTGCGATTGTGGTTGAGTCTTGCAGAGCACTGGAGAAGCGCGAAAGCGTGCAGCACCGGGACCAGTCAACAGGTGGTTATGGTCAGTAGTGAAATCACAAGGAAGGTTTTGGGGGGGGGGGGGGGGGGGGGGGCATCCATCTTCTCTCGAGGTTCACCCCATGAATCTATGCTCCTCGCTGGGGTCTCGTGCTTGATACTCGCTTGAAGGTCTTTTCTCAGTCAGTTTCTCCGCAGGGTTAAGGGGGGGGGGGGGAGAAGGGGGGTGATTTCTGGTAAAATACCTGACACACGTTGGGTCAAGTCAACCCAAAAAAGCACTGGAAAGAAGCAGAAATGGAAAACAAAATAAATAAGTTGTATCCATCCCAGGCATCTCCTGACGAGGGGCCAAACCCAGACTTCGTGACCCCCCCCCCTTTCCTTTGCATTGCCAGGGCTAATTAGCATTTTAATGAATGCAATCAAGGCTGAATTAAAGTGGGACGAGCCGAGGGGGGTTTCTGTGGAACACCGGAAGCCCCCCCCCCTCCTTTTTAGGAGGCAAGGTCATTGACACTAAAAGACAACAGGGAGCCGATATCAACAGCCTAAAAGGGCAGAGACACAGTCAGGGACGTGAATCTCTGGACATAATCATGCAGGAAAGCAAGGAAAACAGTCCAAGGCTTCTCACCAGCTCCGATGGTGGATGGAGCTGCTGATTTTTCATTTTAATGTTAAAATTTCCCTCCCGATATCATTTTGATGATGGGTTATTAGTCATTTCTGACCTGGAACATGTCATGGTGACAAGTAAGTGTGGGTTTAACCTCACAAAGCCTGTTGACAAACAACGGAGACTGTCTAGTCCTGATGAGAAACGGAGCTTCTCTCACTGGGGCAAACGCTGAGAAGCTAAACCCCCCCACACGAAGCCTGGGACTATTAGCAAGCTTAGCCAAAGTGCTGTCAACCGCTGAATGGGTGTGGAAATACCGTATCAAACCAGACAAAACTTTAGGAATGGAAGTGACTTTAAGTGTTTTAAATGTGCTTTTGGGAGTTCAGAGGGAGAACATGTTGTTTACTGTTTTAAGGTTACTATGGATCAACTCCTGATGTAATATTTATATAGTAGGTGAGTTTCTACTGCTTGAACTTAAACAGTCAGGGGAGCACCATTTTAAAGTATTTGTGCCCATTTGAAAGTATAAAAGTATTATTCAAAATCATCAGTTATCACAATTTTCCACTCCTTAAAATCTGCACTGGTATTGCAGGAAAAAAAAATCATATTGGTTGAGCCCCACACAAAAGTCCCTAATAACTGGAGTGAGTCACCACGTCCAAAACATTCCTGTTACTCAGTAACTGAGTGTGATACCTCTGTGCACCTTTTTAAGGCATGGCTTAGTGAGGGGGTGTGGCAGATAGCACTAGGCCCCACCCACAGTGTAGACAGGACACCTCCCACCAAGGACCACACACCAACATCCAGGGGTAGCTTAAAATGAATGACCTTAAATCCAGGGATGGGTGTAAGTTGTGGTCATGGCCACCACTACTAAACAGGTGGCAATGTCAAGATAATGAAGACGGAACATGGATTGTTTTAATTTCTAAATGGAACAACGAAAAAAAAAATAAAAAAATCAGGGTGTGCACTGCCACCTCCCTAAACATGCTGGCCCCCGATTGCCATCCCAACTGAAATTTTCTACAGTTGCCACTGCAAAATCACCCTTTAAAATAATGTATGGTAAACTATACAGAGTGGCAGGGGCGTAAATATTATGGGGGATGGGGGTTGTAAACCCCTCAATAATCAAAACTAATCAATACAACCCCCTGGACCCCCTTAAATGGGTGGAGGAGACCTCAATCCCTCCAATGCTCAACCCAAAGTTATACCCTTGCAGAGTGGATCAAAAAGTACTAAGTACATGTGAAAGTGACGTAAACTGATGCTTCACACAGGAATATTTGAGTGATTACTACTCCTGGTCGGAGCTGTGTAAGCTGCAGTAACACAGAGGAGAAAGGAGGTAGGAGTGAATTACACTGTGCCTGGTCGGCTGTGTTTAAAACTGGCCAGCACTGCTGGGGTCACACTGGAGCAGGCGCACGATGGACGGGTCACTCTTGGCTCCCTTGATGAATTCCTCTAAGGACAGCTTGCCTGGATGGAATGACATAAAACGACCTGGTCAGTTCACCCGCATCCAAATCTCTCTCTGCGTGACAGCACAGCCTTTTCTGTTTTGGAAACCAGGCTGTTTGACATACTTTGAGCCAGCAGGGGGCGCTGTGGTTTTACAGCTTCATCTTATGACTAAGTTTTAGAGGGTGAATGTTCGGGACAAAGTTCTAAACCCACTGTGTAAATGGATAAAATTTGTCAATTTGGGAAACATCCGCAGAGCAGCTCAATAAATTATGCAATTATTGGTGGAATGGAACACGACTGTAGTTACACTGTCTGTACAGCAGGTGGCCCATTAATGATCTCTTAGTTCCTCAATCCTCAGACGATAGTCTACTGTGTTACAGCCCCCAACAGTGACTTCAAAGCATGTAAGATGATGAAAAAAAGCACACTCTCAGTTTATTTTGTTACAACAATCAGAGAAAAATATCCCTCAGCACATCTATCTTTGTCCCTAAGAAGCTAGTCTGGAAAATTACTACAGAATGGAGATGAAAACAACAGATCGGGGCTGCAACGTCTCCACCTCAATGCACGGGAGATGGGGGCTGCAGACCCACAGCCACATGCACTCCTCCCTCACGGGATCAGCATAACTTTTAGAGTTTTAAAATGTGCAGAATCCTCGAGGTGTTTGAGGATTTTAATTCTTATGTCAGACTTTGGTGGAAGGACTGGAGAATGCAGAAATCACTGGAAAACTGGGGACTTCCACTGGAGGTGCTTCTGAGGATGAAATGCACATCCTACCACAGAGTAGGATTCCACCCCTACTAGTAGAGGGCAGCATTCCATATACAACCAAAAATTAATATTCATTTATGATAACGAATGAAGTATTTTTAATTTATTTTCTTAAAAAAAAAACAGAGATGCCAAGGTTATCTATATGAGCAGCCTGGTCATTTTGGTTAGCGTGTGTTTTTTCATGTAAATATTTGAAGGGAGACATATTCACCATCACGATTGGTGTCCATCTGCCGGAAAATCTTCTCTGTCCTCTTCTCTGGAGTGGACTCATCCTCTGGCATCTTCATCACGGAGGAGACCATCTTGTAGATCGCCTAAAGACAGGGATCACAGGTCATGTAGGAGGGACGATGTCATAACTGAACGAGCTATGGAATTCACCCTACGCCCCTCAAGTGAACCATAGATCTTCCTTAGAAAAAAACCTTTTTATCCAAACCTGCATATATAGTTTCTGTTTAGATAGCTATTCTTCCTGAATGTTACTTCTGCATCTTTGGTGAAGCACTTTTCTCACCTCTTGAGACCAGATATTGAAAGTTAAAGGTGGTAAAGTTGAGTTCCATCCAACTCCATCCATTCCTGACACATCCAATCACATTTGAACTACAGGCATTGACTGGCATACACTGCAGAGTGCACTGCATGCCTGATCATGGCAGTAATTTAAATCTATACTTGATATAGGGTCGCGAATGAGCTGGCATGGTAAAAATTGGGTCGAGGTAGAAAAAGAAGTTGAGGACCACTGTCCAAAAGCATCTTAAAGACCCAGTAGAGGACCTCAGTGACCAGTGGCAGCAGAGATGCAAACCTGGAAAGCCTGAAAGAGGTTCCAGTTATGAAGGTGCACTAAATGAACACACTGGTATGGTCCAGAATGTCTGAAAAATAAATGAACAGTACCACTGCTTAAACCTCAGAGCAATTACAGCCAGCGTGTGACTAATTGGACCTCTGCTTATGGAGTATTTCACTCCAGAATTGTGCTTCCCCCCCCCTAGCCTTCCCTAAAAGCGATTATGAATTGCAGGATGCCTAATCAGTCTACTGCAAATGCTGTTATTACAGGTCACTTGACAGTCAAAGCTGACTGCAATATCAGCCCCCAAAGACTAGAAAAAGAGAAAAGCATGGAAGAGACCAGCTGGGCTTCCCCAACAGCAGCACTTCGATGGTGAGGATGATGCGGCAGCCCTGGCACAGAGATGCGGGGGGCGGATGGAGATGGGCATGGCAGTGAACACATCTCCTGGGTAACCAAGCTGGAGGCGCAGATGCAGGTAAGAGTGATGCAGGGGGTGAAATGCTGCAGAAATGACCGATGTCCAAAAACTTCAGAAGACGACAGTTCATTACTCTCTAAACTCCATCTTTCCATTGTCAATGATACTGAAAGTGTATGTTTACACCGTAATAAAAAACACCAGAAAGGATTGCATGTGATACACAGAAAACTAGCTCTGATGGGAGCCCCAGAAGCTGGGCTGAGTTTGCTTTCTCTGCACTGACTGATTGCTGGACCTGCGCAGGGGCTTTATATAAGCCTGCTCTCTCCGTTAGCTGCTGCCAGCCACCCTCCCCTCCCCCCCCCACTCCAAAGGCTGTGGGAGTAGGGAGCCACTGAATAACCAGACACCCCATGGAACAGCCTTGCTCGAGCACCCCCCCGGAGCACTCCTCAGACGTGGCCCCGAGGTGTGAGCCACAACACCCTGCAGGAAGGTCTACCCGGCTTTCGCAAAGCGCCACGGACGTCGGCGGAGACCCACCAAACACAGCTTGAAATCGCAAAAGTGCTCAGGTAGGTTGTTATGGAGACATGCGGTTGCCATGGTGATATACGGCTGTATGGTCGTCATGGAAATGTATACACTGAGCAGAGGCTTTATTTTGTTCTCTGAGGCCCAATCAAACCCCCCCCCCCCCCCCCCGTAAATGTTCATCAGCCTTAGCTTCAGACAAGTGAACTTGCTTTACGTACAACATGAAAAACAAACTGCAGTGTCAAGAGACAGTCCAGGTGCTAGCTGTCTATAGTGACTGGAACCTTCCATGTCCAAGTAGCAGTTTGCATGTAAAACTTGAGAGGCAGACAACCCACGGCAGGATCCATGGTCCAATTAGATGCTTTGCCCAAGCTTGGGGCGGAGCCTGGGAGGCCACAGATGCCTCTGACTGAAGACGTGTGATGGTGAGAGGGGAGTGATGTTTTATTCATGTGGCAGACTCTTTTCCTCTCTGCAGTAAATTGTGTCAGTCATACACCCACGCCTGCACACGTGTGATACACATACACACGGAGTCCAGCGTGTGGGCGTATTTTCTTCCCACACACCCAGGAGCACACACACTTCCGTCCTACTTTTTTTTTGTCATTTGAGTGCGACTCATTCCTGCATCTTACGCTGAAGCTCGTCTTGAACGAAGAGCAGCAATTTCAGTCAGAGCAGTGTAGCAGGTTAGCTCCTGATAGGTCTCCCGCGACTTGAGGATAACATCTTTAATCCCCCTTCGCTTCTGTAAGAATTCAGCTCTCAGCTCAATATGACATAAAGGCGACCAAAGTCTGCCCTCAGAGGAGCATCGCTGGCCATGATGGAACCAAACCAGCGGCGTCACAGTCTCTCAAACCGTCAGATCACGCCCTTATTTCCCTGCGGGCCGGCGACTGCCAGACACTTTCACACCGTTAAAAACAACAAATCTCAGAGAACCAAACACACGTCAGGGGGGAGAGGCCCTATATCGCCACCTGCAGGTCAACAAATAGGTTGTCATTTTCAGCTGCTTTCCTGGGGCCTTCAGCATCACGCTAACCCTCCGGGGTCATTTAGGGCGTGGGGGCGGCATACTTCTGGGGACGAGTCCGGTAAGCACTGCCACAATCAGGCCGATTACTGGCTTAAAGAACATCGGCTCACCCTGCGGGACGGCGCTTCGACACGCAGGCGGCCGAAGCCACAGGAGAAGAGGCTCATGGAAACAACATTAAAACAGGGAAGCATCACACACACAATAATAAGAGAAAAGACTGTTAAACTATTGCACCGTTTCAAATAATATATTACATGACACGTATACATTCATTTAGCAGACACTATAATCCAAAGTGATGTAAAAGTGAAGCGAACGGCACATTATAAACATTCATGCTGTCAAGAAGTCAACTAGGCGCAAGTGCAGCTAGGCTGAGTTTCCAGTAAATGCTCAGGTACAAGAGTGAGCTGTATTGGAGCAGGAGAAACAACATCTAATGATGGAAGAACCTTTTCTTCCCTCCTTCCTGCCCTGTCTTAAAATAGATGGAATTGTTGTTTTCACTCCACTATGTCCACCAACAGGATTTTTTTTTGTCAGTTTATGAGATTGCTCTTAAACAGAAGGTTAATGTTTATGGACAAAAAAATAAATCTAAAACCTATTTGGCAAATGCCTGTAAAAACAGAATACTGACGATTAGCGTACTTAAAACACCCTTAACTGGAAAGACCATCATTTTCGGGTACTGTCCTCCAACAAAATAAAAGTATATTACAAATTACCATTTACTTAACCTGTGAGCCATTTGGCAACGTTTTAAAACAAAAATGAACCAAGTAACAATTAGAGACGTACTGACTGTATCGGCCAGCTATCGGTGTGGCCGATACGGCAACAATTGGCCAATGTCTGTGCTTAACATAAGCTGATAATTACCGCCGATAATTGCGTGAGATGGTGACCCCCTTATTGCTTTACACACCACGTACTAAACAGTCAGAAGAACTATGTGGAATTACTCTGGAAATTACTATGTGACATTAGAATGCATTTTGCAAACATTACCCTGCTAAAATTTCATGTACTAATAATGTTTCAGCAGAACAAATTTGACTGCTCACCTTAAAGTGAGAGAGCGAGGAGTATGAAGAATTTCTGAAAAGAAATAAAGGCTGCAGTACTGCCGAATAACGCCAGTGCTTCAGTAACGCAAGCGACAGTGTTGTAACAGCACTTCTCTGTTATAAATGTTAGAAACATACAAGACGTATACAGTTATAAACAAGGATGCACATAACTGGTGCGCATTCATCTTACTCACCGTACTAATTTTAAGGTGCATTTCAACTAATATGACAAGAAATTACCGCGCACTCAACCTTCATTTACCAATTCCTACTTCCTTTGCGGGCTACAGGTTAAAATGCACAGTAATTACGAATGACAGACTAATTTCGCTTTTAGGTGAACACATAGTTATGTACTGGTTTCTGCACACCACAAGTTTTCTACTGTTACCACTTTTCAATTGATTTCATAAACTGCAGATTGTTTTTATTCTTGTCAAGTACTGGAAAGTTGAGTGAACAACGATAAAGCTCGTCAAAAGGCAAATAAATCAAGTTTCCTTACAATATGAAGAGAGTATGTAACCGTGCATGTCTGACACCCTATTAACTGATTGTGTGGTGATGGCACAGTCAAATTCTAGGCTGTCCTTTAACTTTAAATGCACTAGTTTAACTGTTTCATCCCATGAAACAGTGCAGTATGTAATGTCCCTTGCAGAGAGGAATGCCTCAAATTTTCTCTGCTGTCATAACTGCTATAACACCTTACTTTGAAGAATGAAAGATGTGACATTTTCTGGCTAAAGGTACTCAAATGGTGAACATACTGTAAAATGTACATATTAGCAAAGAATATTGAGTATTTTTCAGTAAATGTTAAGTGAATAACATGCAGATCTGTGCGTAAATCTTTTGCCTGCTAGTCTATGAGAGTCCCTGGTTATAAAACTAGCACAACGTTCTGTGGTTCTATTGCTCTTACAATTTTTTTTTATACTTTTTCATAATTTTGGAATGCAATTTATCTATTTTGAAATTTGTGTGGAGTGTCTCTAAACTTATTTAAGCAGAACCTCCCAAACAAATTGGTATCGATGCCAAATTTTGAAATAATCAGCTAAATCGGTCAGAAATTTCGTTATCGGTGCATCACTAAATGATTCTTCGCCACCATCAGCGTCCCATGAGACCCAACCAACTGAACACTTTGATTTCAGCAGTGGATTCTGGGAGTCTTTGCAACATGATAACCGAACCCCTCTCGTCGTTTACAGCCAGGACGGAATACTATTGGCTTCTAGTAAAAATCTTTAATAAAGCCTTAATTTTAATACACAATAAAAGGTATATCGCTACAAACAATATACCACCATCCGTTATCTCACCTTGAAAACATACTGTTATACTGTCAAAATTCAATATACCGCCCAGCCCTAAATAAGACAATTCGATGATAAGAAGTACAGCCTTCAGAACATTCAGGGAACAGGGAGGCATCTTGATTGCTGGTTCCTTGATCCAAAGTGGCTCCAGAACCAGCTTGAAAAAAGTGCCGTTTAATGCCGGCTCATCCCCTGGTGTCGCCTGCAGGCTGCTCGAGCCCACAGCCTCTCCAGTGATCTCAAAGTCCATGTCCCATTTCTGGGGCGATGCAGACTCGGGCGCGAGTCAAAGCCGAACGAGGACTCGCGATCACGGCACAGTACCAATCCCAGAGGCGTCCTGCATGTAGCTAAAACACTTAGGGATTAACCGAGGATTACTAAACACGAACCGGCATCTTTAACACGATGGTATTTACCAGCTGGCAGCTGCCCCTGCACAGCTCCCACGTTCAGCTATTTGTACAGCTGGTGCATGGTTAAAGGGGCCAAGATCATCTCTTTGAACCGGTAACACTGTGGGCACAGATCCAGTTCAGCCCGAATCCCCTAAATGCAACGAGCTAATGGTAGCACAGTCAGCTATATCTATCATAAAGCCAACATGCATTTTCATTTCTTTACATTGGCAGATATTTCTGTCCAGAGTGAAAAAGGATGTTTGCAGGGAAGAGAGTGTGTATGTACAGAAATGTGACAAACATGTCATCAGGTGGGCAGACCTGGAACATCAGCTCGGAGCTGCTGGGTTCTGATCAGCGAACCCGGGATGCATCCTGGCATGGCCCAGTGCAGCCTCGCACAGCCCACCGGGAGAAGCCAGTACCGGCCAGGCCCACGGGTGGGTGTGTGACTGAGAGCCCCCGCATCATTCTAAATTTACACACATGTGGGGGGGGGGAGCGGGGGGACGCTTTTTGGGGAGGGGGCAGAGCATGTGTTTACATGTGGAGCCCTAAAACAAAGCCTTCCCTGCTTTCGAGAGAGACGCCCTGTTACCCAGATACATGCGTCACGCTGGCTGTGAGGGATGGTGACACTGAGGGACCCCCCTGGGTTTCAATGACAGCACCAGTGTGATGCAGGGGGCCCCACCGAGGTCCCTCTGCCACTCCGCTGGTAAAAATGACACCCCTGTGGAGGAGCCGGGGCCACTCACAGCACCAGACAGCACGTCGCCACTTTCCTCCTGCTCTTGAGACTAGTTTGCACCAATTACCGAAATAAGCGAAACTTTCCACAGTTATGACCCAGAAAGAGCGGCCAGATCAGTTTCCAGGGCGACACAGAAACCCGCCGCCTGAACTTTATGGCTACGCTGTGCCGGGCCGGCTAATCTTGCGGGACATCGCTGTAATTCTGGTGGGCATCACCCTCATCCATCCCCGTGAATCTGAATGCTCGCCGCACCACTAACGTACACAAATCCATCGTAATAAGGCCGCACAAAAAAAATGTAAAAAAAAAAAAAAAAAAAAAAAAAAAAACACGTGATATGGATTCTCACCTCTATGCGATATCATTTCTAAATTACAACGGTTCTTCTGCATTGTATTACATTTGTTGGATCAAAACAGCGATCCTACTTCTCCCCCAGAGTCTATCAAGTGTTCAATAATTCTGCTTCATCTTTAAAGGCCGCCTTCCCAACGCACCATGCACCAGATTTCAAGAAACTACCAAAAGCACGGTACTTCAAGGTGGTTTTCTACTGGCATAAAAACCGGTACTGCTGCTGTGGTGGGGCAACTGGTACTGAATTCGAAAAATGGCTGTAGTGTGTTTCAGGACTGGTCAATGTGCGATATTAATTCCACTGTCACATGTTCTGCATGTGCAATTCTTACTTCGCCAGTCAGCAAGATTAACATCAGGCTTTTTCTTACTTTCAATTCTGTATACAGACATTGTAGCAAAGGGAGTTTAAGTTTTGCTAAAACATTTTTACGCTGTCATAGGGAAAAAAAAATGACCAAGTTCCGTAATTTTAATTACTCCTTTTCAAGATTATCTAGCACATGTTTAGAAACAAGTTGAAAGTTTACCTCTGCTGCTTTTGCATGAGCGCTGCATGCGTTCTCTGAGTCAATCATTTTCATACATGCTGTTTAATCACTCCTAGATGGGTTTTTTGAGAAATTTATATTGAACTTCTTTTTTTGTGTTTATTAGAACAAAATCACTTTGCAATACTTAGAATACTCCTGATCTTCTTGTATCTGTTCTTCCAACCAAATCGCAGTTAAATCTTAGGTCACTTAATTTATTCATGCATCCATTATTATTATTTATTATTATTATTTTATGTAGTTTGTCGTTGTTTTCCAAGTTCGCAACTGTTCTCAAGACAGCGGTTGCATTGTGTTTCAGGCGATATGCATAAACGTTGCACAAAGAAAGCTCTCCCTCCCCGAAGCACCCAAACACCCGGACGGCAATTCCAGTACCGGCTGTTTTGGTTACCCTAACCAAACGACCGACTGAGCGTGTCTTTCCGTTGTCAGAAGTGGACAGTCATGTTTTGTTGTGTTTCCTTTTGCAGTTTACTGAGTGCAATAAACGTGTAAATGTAAGGGGAAAAAAATCATTACAGAGAATCATGTTCTCAATTATAAGCAAAAGAATCCCGATTCCCATTTCTTTTCCCAGAATCGTACAGCCCTACATCCTTACATGCAAAGGAAAGCCTTCGCACGTTTTTATTTTTAAAGACACTGACGTAGGGAGGATAATTACACTTCCTGCAAGTAAAGACAAAAAGCTGCATCATTTAGATGTTATTAATTTCACTGTATGGTTGCGAAATTAATTTCCGACTGGAGCTGCTGCTGTTGTCACCTGCCAGTGTGTCATGAAGGGGAGTGACGCCAAGCCGTAAGCACCTCACCTAACGGCGGCTTGGCAGGCTTTATTCTGACAGGTTATACAGAGTTATGTGCCGCCCACCCCACACAACGAACCCCCCCACCCTGTCCCGCCCCCACCTGCACAATCTCCAGCATCTCGGCCTTGCTGATGTAGCCGTTGCCGTCCAGGTCGTACATGCTGAAGGCCCACTTCAGCTTCTGCTCCAGCTTGCCGCGCGACGTCACGCTCAGCGCGATGATGAACTCCCGGAAGTCTATCGTGCCGTCGCCGTTGGCGTCGAAGGTGCGGAACACGTGCTCGGCGAACTTGGAGGCGTCGCCGTACGGGAAGAAGTTGCCGTAGATCTTCTTGAACTCCTCCATGGACAGGTGGCCGCTGGGACAGTCCCGCAGGAAGCCCTTGTACCACTCCTGGATCTCATGTTCGGTGAAGTCGGTGCTCTCCAGCAGGTCCTGCATCACCTCAGGGCGGAGTTTGCTGTTCTGCTTGCCCATGGCTTTTCTGCGGTCTTGGCTGTGATGGGGCAGAAAGGAGGGGGTGGGGAAGACATACGGGTTAGATGACTTTAGCCTTTTTTTTTTTAGTCCTTTAGCATACACACTTGTCTACGACGCCCCATACAGCCTTACACTTTAATTACAGAGCGTAACTTTAAAGGCTATGACAGCTGGGTGTAGACCGTCAAATCAGTGAACCATTTGGTTGCCAATGTGCATCTTTAACCAGCTGCAAATACCGGCATCCTTATGAGCTTGTAGCAGCTGCTACAACCCAGAGCCACCCACACTGCCAGTCCGGCCGCCCACCCACATGCTCGCGCTCCATCCTCCACATGCCAGCATTCCGCACGCAGCAAGTGGAAGCTGATAGAACACTGGGCGCACACACGCACGCACGCGCACACACGCACGCACACACGCACGCGCACACACGCGCCTTCACAGGCTTTCACAGTATCTTAAATGCTCAAAGCAGGCACGCTGATTTTCCCGGGAAAAGACATCAATCAGTATGCTGATCACCAGCTTTTTCAATAAGTACAGGTTCATCTTAGGCTCGTAACACATCACACCACAAAACCCGTTCAAACTGAGAAATCCTTCGCCTGGATGACTAAATGGTGCCTATTTTTAACTAAACTATAAACATCAACATGTCTGTCACTGGACATGTCTGTCACTGGAAAAAAGACCCAAAAGGATACTCCCTTTAAAAAGCGGACCCTAACTGTACAGACAGAGTTTACATATTTTAAAGCAGGATGACATTTGGGGTAACACTAAACAGGAAGTTCCATTCTTGCTCTCTCCGCACACGTTTGAGATGAGACCTCTGCTCCGTGCCGCTGAGGAGCTGCCGGTACTTGACGTCCAGCGTTTACCGGGACGCCGCGAGAGGGACCTGAAAACCAGCTGGTGACCCCGTTTCAGTAAAATCAGCCCCGCTGTGAAGAGTAACTAACTTTTCTCTGGCTCATTAATAGACACCCTGGAGCATCTTCGGCTTTTTTCAGAACGCAGACAGAAAATAACCGGCTGAGCTCTCGCATCACGTTCCCATTAGGGAAAGAAACAACGCTCAAAGGTCCAACAGCAGATGCCGAGATGGGAGCCGAACGGAACTGCTGGGAGATCGGCACGGCGGAGATTAAGCAGTGGTCAAAAATAAAAAATAATACACGCGGAGTGGGCGGGGGCAGTAGAATGAGCTGGGAACGTGTGAGGACAGCCGGGGCACAATCAGCACAAACACCTCACTCAAACACGTAGTTAAACAAGCACTACACATGGCAGTCATTCCCACAGGGGCCAGGCACTAAAGCTATTAAAATTAAGGTACAACATTATCATCACTGTCTGGATCATAAACCCTTCACCAGTCCAATTCCTCACCAGTCGTATTATGAGCAATACTCCTTCCGAAGAACAAGCAACTGCACTGCAATCCACATACTAATACTTCCTTAATACCGTAGGACTCACCTGACCGACACTGGTGCTGAAGCTGTGCGTGTCTCACTTTGTATTTGTGGGAAAGTGTAGCAGTCTCCACGCAGCACTCGGCCTCTCACACACACTACAGTCCCAACAGCTCCCAGTTCGTTTATCATCACCCTCGCTCCCCCCCCCCCCCTGCACCAAGTCTAAACAGGGCATTAAAACATAGTGTCAGAGTGCAATTACAGCAGATGACAAGGGAAGGGGAATAATTAACACCCCCCTATATTCACCTTACTGTTGGTGCACTTGGATTCATCTGAAGCTCAATCATAAGCTTCTACACGTACATTACTGGGGAGGGTGTCAATACCCTGCCTTCACCTTCACATGTAATGAGCGGAGCACCTAATCCATGCCCTGATCTGCCCCTCCAACCTCAATCTTGGAAATTCTAGGTACTGGTGGTGCATTGGTTCTGAGAAGCTGCGAGATTCCCTCTCAGTCACGATCTCACTCCCCCCCCCCCCCATCCTGGAATTAACCACCAAATGGGTACAAACTGATGGAATGGAATAGCTACCCCCCCCCCCCCAAGATGGGCCTCTGTACGATTATTCAGCCGTCAAGTGACACCAAAACCCACATCACAGAAATCAAGTACAATTACACTTCATTAAAAATAGGTCTGAAATATACGTACAGCCTGTAGGATTCACCCTGCAGACTTAATTGGGGGCTCTAATAAAGATAGTAGTAATTACAATCTACAATCCAAAAGTAATTACAATCGACTAAATCTGAAAGATTTTAACAAAACAAAACAAAACAACAAGAAACCCAGAAAACACACATGCACTCTGTCAAAGTGTGTTTATGGGGGGGGGGCACATTACACCCAGGAAGTACAACAGAAAACCATCTATCTTGCATTTCTCTTCCGTGATACAGGATATATCTGTAAATAAAAACTCACTCTGAAAATACAACAGGAAATGGGTGCTGGGCTGTGTCGGTCCGCCTGAAGTGATGCTCACGGGGTTGTTAACTGGGGCTCAAATGAGCTTTGGATGAATGTCAGAGTTGTCTGCCCTACAAAATGAGAGACAGGACCCTTTTATTCAAGTAGCAACATTTCTGGGTTAGTTACCCCCCCCCACCAACCCCACATCTGAGAAGCCTCTTTACCTCCTCCTTCAAACCTATGCCACAGTGCCGCTTGGGTTTCCATGGAAACCACCCCAAAAGACTTACTAATTGATTTAGTGTCGCTAATATGCAAGCAAGTCACAGGAAACAATTTGTGTGTAGCTGCTTGTGCGAGCTTGTGTGTGTGTGTGTGTGTGTGTGTGTGTGCGTGTGTGTGTGTGTGACCAGTCCCACACCCATCAGGTCACCACAAAAACTGATACTTTAACTGTGCAGATGTCCGTCTCTGTCCTTTGTTGAATGACCCGCCCTACCCAGTGCTGCCCTCTTTACTTTGTTAATCTGGGTAAAAGGTGGTGATGCCCCCCCTACCCATCCACTACCCCGCAGACATTCCAACACAAGAGAGAGACCGGATCCAACATGGCCGCTATTTTCATTTTCAATGAGAAAGGATAAATAAATAAATAAAAGAAACACCAATGCAGTAGTACTTGTATTTCAAAGTGACTGCGGTATAAAGCTATTTTTCCATTTTATTTAAAAACAAACAGCGACTAAAACTGCGAACAAACAGACTGGAATGGCTGGTGGACGGGGGAGTGGGTGGGGGGCAGGTGGTGCGGGGAACGTTTCTGACAAAGCAGAACAGCAGAGTCATATTAATCAATCAATCAGCCACGAGAGCAAATGCTGCTGTATTGGACCAATGGGAAATACAATGACAGGAAAGAGTGAGGTGGAAATACTGTGGGTATTGCCAGCTGTCACTGGCGGCAACTCCCCCCCCCCCCCCCCCCGCACCCCAAAATGGTCTTTTCTTGACGAAGGAGGGGGTGTGCTTGGCTCCGAGTGAGACATCTGTACCTTTTGTGTGAGGAAAGCCAGCTTAGTCACTAAAAGAACAGACCCAGATAAAAATGCCAATTAGACGGACGGGTCAGCCTGGGGGGGCGCCATAACTCACCCTCCCCCACCCTCACAGAGGTCCACCCAACTGGAAAGGAGCTGAGAGCACATAGAGGGGTCAGTCCTGCCTCCCATTCCACTTACTGCTATTCTGCAGTGATACAAATGGCATGCTGTCAAACCCAAGCGTCCCTTTACCCCGGCCGGGCACTGGAGAGAGAGAATCATCCAGCAAAAGCAGCGTGGCATCATGGGAGCAGACAGCGGCATGGAGCATGACTGATCCACCACGGGCAGGTTCAACCGAAAGGGTCATCAGAATTACACACAAATCCGGTCGGACATTTTTTAATTTCGATTCAGGATCGCTGCTTTTTCCCCCAGACCCCTTTAGCTATTTAGTATGAGAAGCAGCCAGTAAGATTTGTAGCCAGTAAGATATGTCAGCCACGTCCAAGTATTTTTAGTGCTACATGGCACTTAAAACACTGAACGGATCTCCGGTGACCAGGGTGTCATGGCAACCATCACCCCATTTAATCTCATTAAAAACCGCAGCGGCAGTTTCCACAATACTTGTTTTAAAAAATAAGGCATCATTACACGGTGTTCTCAAAGCCCTTAAATAGCACTGATCAGACCATGTCACTTGCTTTGCATTGGATTCTGACATTGTTAATGGAGAACTGCATGTCTTTAGCTATGATGCCATAAAACTATATATATACACACATATATAAATAAGTAACTTAGGCCAGGTTATCCTGAGATAACTTGCCCAAAGGAGTTAATTTGTGTTTCTTCCAGGCTCACAACTGTTGCTTGGGGGGTGGGGGTTGCCCAGTCCTGGACTCATGCAGGGGGGGTGGTGTAGATAAAGCAATCTCACTGTACTGTTCCCCAAGTAAGTCCAGCAGCCAAAAAAAGAGACAAATGACAGAAACACAAGCACAGAGCAAAGCCCATCGAATTCCGCTAATCCCTGCTTTGGCCGCTCCTGGACATCTGTCGGTACCGGATACATGTTCCCGGCTTCCTGGGCAGAGGACCATACACAGGGTGTTACGGTAACAGGATTCGCCTTTAAGGCCTGCTGACGGCCGACAGCGAATACCGACGGACTGAAGAATGGAGTAACGTGTATATAAAGACAGGCAGGCTAATCCAGGCAAAGCCAAACCTCTCTCCTTTGGCTCGGGCTGGTACATACCGGATGACTGAGGCTCAAACTTAGTAATGTAAGCAACGCTAACAGCTAAAGATGTGCAAATTAAAGTGATAAGTGCCAAGCTAAGAAAAGCAAAGGAATGTAAACAACGGGGCAGGAAGGGGACTGAACGGGGGGGGGCTGACACACGCACCAATCCATAACTGCGGGCATCTTGCCGAAGCTGAGGTCAAAATACTGGGGGACCTGCAACAAGCCCATTTACGCAGACAGGCGGCACATGCTATGCCCCTCGTGGTGGATTTCATGAATAAGCCCAAGAGGAATGAAATATGATGCCAGACTGGATCGCTGTACACATGGGAGGAAAACGAGAAACCGCCACTGCCAAAATTCCCAAAAAGCCGTTGGATCCCCTCCTCGCTCAGGACGCTAGTGCACTGCACAGCGAAAATCCGTAATTAATTAGCGCATCGTTTCTGTCGAAGGTCACATGAGCAGATAGTTTTACAAGAACATTTTATAGGGCTTCACACTTTTACTGACGTGATGCAAGTTACAAACAGTGTATTGCTAAGTACAGCAAGTCCCAGGGAAGGAAGCAGGTGACAAATCCAGCCGAGTCTCCCCCACCTCCACCAGCAGCTCAACCAACACACTGACGGTGCCCACAACTTGTTAGCAGATTATGGTGTTCAGGTCTCCTACGAAAAGCCACTAATGAAGGGCCCGGATACATGGGAGGACTGTGGGGAAGATGACGGTGACGTCGACCAGACGGCTGCCACCCTCACTACCGACACCAAATTCATTTCCCGGCTTTGGGATTAGGCTACCGGCGACTAGGGGGCGGGCGGGCAAACAAACAAAATGTGCGCAGTGACAGAGCGATCTGTTAACAGCTGAAAGAATGCCAATGAGCATGGAGGCACGGAATCCTCATGCCAAGCAGAAACAGAAAGCAGATGGAAAACTTTACTGCCATGCAAGTGACAGCAATAGGTTTAAGTCTCACACAAGCAGCCAGGGGGCCCCGAGTTCTTCACCAGGTGTGGAGGGAGCAAGCAGTAAAACCACGAAGAAAACTGCTGAGCAACTGACTGTTGACACTGTAATATAAGCTGGAACCGGTGATTTAATGGTAAGAAATTTGAAAAGGAAGGTAAATCAGAGTGATGTGCATTCAGTGCCTGTTCATAAAACATCAGTGGAAGCCTGATGTGAATCACAGAATGACATTCAAAGCTACATCTGAGGACCTTCTCTGGATCTCACATTAACCCATGAGTCACTCGGTGTCCAATAAGCTGCAGTATTCTTGCAGCAGATTTCTGCAGGTCTAGAAGTCTGGCCAAATGCTGGCCATCGCCACATGGGATGTCAGGAAATCGTGGCTGGCGCACAGGTGGTCCTGCCAGGGTGCCGTCTCACCCCCCTCCCCCCCGTGCCCCTACCAGGTCGCTAAATGGGCGCTGGGATGTATACGTGACCAAAGCGGCCAGCCAGGCCGGTGACATGACAAGCCGTGTGTTAGGACATTACCTCGCTGACCTGACAACAGACGGCTGGAAAGCACAATGACCAGCGAGGCGGGAGCTCAGCTCGTCTTCATCGCCCTTTATTACTTGCTTAGATGAAAAAGGAAATGTTCAAAGGTCACTTAAACCTTTTTTCACCTCAGACGGCCGTACAAATATAAGGCCTTTCAATAATTTAATGACACTGACAGCCACTGAAATGGGACCTAACTACCGATTAATGTCCTCTGACACTTTAAAAAAAATAATAAAAATTGGCTTATTGGCTTCATTCGCATGCTAAAGTGGCTGACGCACTGTGCGATTACCCCCCTCCCATTTCCATCACGCTTTCAGTGTTTTACCATTTTTCCATCAGGGATGTAAATTCCACGGCCCATCAAAACGGGCCTTAATTCTCAGGAAGCATGGCATGTCGAGCAGAAAAGGTGCTCAGTGCAATTGAAGCGACAACAGTTAATACATAAGAAGGTGGACGGCGGGCGACTGACTCCGCGAAGCCGACCATCCCCGGCGTGCTGTCGCTCTGCAAACTGCAGTGGTGTCTGGGGAATGCCTTCGACAAAGACATGCTTCAGAAAAATCCATGCCCGATAATTAGATCGCAGTGCAACGTGACACAAGGGGACAGAGGTGCCCATACTGGATACACAATTATCACAGCAGTTTCCATGGCGATCACTGTCTGATTTTTTTCCGCCCTCCCCCCCATTCCCACCCCACTCCTAGTTTTCTCCAATATTTAATTGCACTGTGCTCCCTACTAACCAAACTGGATTTTATACACAGAGACAAAAAAAAACCACTGTGGGAGCCAGACGTCCATCACTGCCGACAACCTGCTGTTATTCCTGTAGGAGGCGCTAATTCGCCGACCAGGACAAAATGGCTGATGCCGACCATTTCTTCTACTAAAAAGAAAAGAAAATAAAAGAGAAAGAGTAATCTGCATGAAACTGCCCACGCCCATCCTCCCAAGCTAGAGACGGCATTTCTGTAGGCCGCATGGAAGCAGAGCGTGAAATAGCACATGCAACATCCACCCGGTCGGCCCACAAAATCCATTTTAAACATTTTTAGTTAAGTAACATGTTTACTGGGTTGAAAAATGAGCCACCCCCCCCAACCCGTGTACATGCAAGGAAAAATTAATGAATCAATCAGCAGAGGCATCAGCCTGGAAGCTCATAAATGGCTTCCAGCAGCACTTCAGCTCCCCAGAAGCTAAACCAACCAGCAAAGGAATTCAAAGTGCTCCCAACCAATCAGATCTCCCTTGGTTCGTTGTCTTCCTTCCTGTCACGCGGAAGTGGAGGTAATTTTCACTCCCTGCCAGCCTGCGTCGGTGCCCGGCCGTGCAGAGAATGCCAGCACGAAGAAGCAGGCACTCGCGAAGACGCTAACGGCAATCCAATTAGCAATTTTCGCCCCTGCATTCCGCCACACAAACAGAAATGGGTGAAGCACTTTTCAATGTGCGAGGGAAAAAAAAAAATCAGCTATTTCCCCAGGCGCTTAGTGCTGTTCCATCACGGGGCAGGTGGCTGCACTCATACCCACAATTCAATTTAGAGGTCAGGCGACTCAGTGACCGATTCAAGGAAGCTGCATGTTTTTCTAATTTGGGAGTAAACCACTGAGAATGTGTACACTGCACTGAGGGGGCAGGAATGGAACCCAGGACCTTGGAGGGACAAGTGTGCCACTGTGTGTGGGGGTGGGGGGAGCAAGCTAATTAAAGCAATCAAAGGCTGCCTGTGACTCAATCATGACGTGAGTCATAACTGTATATTACACAACAGTCCACCGCGCTGCCAACCCGCAAAGATCACTGCTCTGTCAGGCTGGTATACAGCAAGCGTGCCTTTTAGCGCTTCTGGAGCAGTGAGAGAGCCGGTTCCCTGTCGGCCAGGTGGACCGCGAAAGGAACCTGCGAACCGTACGCGGCAGAGGGAGCACGCTCCAGAACCGTCACCGCGACTGGATCTCAGGCGGCCCGGCGTTCCACATAGAAGCGCCCCCACGTACGCGAGTGACACGCGGCTCCGGCCCACCGCACACCGAAGACGTCTGCTGAATGAGCGACCTGCCCCACGAAGACACGTCTGAAGTAAAAGCACAGCCCGCGTGGCACAGAAGGAGCGAGCGAGTGGGAGGGGGGAAAGGAACATGTTCAGAGAGCCCAGGAGGGGTTCTCTGGACCAGTCTTGCATAAGGGCAGCACGTCTCCCGCAAAGTGAGGGAGTCGAGGGGCAGAACCGGCCCTCAGAACCAAGATTTCAGGATTCTGTTTGTGTACTTTGTTTTTCATCACTGTGTACAGACATTGCACCTTGTCCGTTTTGTGCAATACCTATGTTGGTCTGCGCTCCACATACCTTGCAGTTGCATACATAAGAATTTCACCAGGGATAAATGGTTCATTTAATCTAAAAGATAAATCGTTGACCGTTTCAGGGGTTTCACTGTGAGTCTAAAACGACGCCCTGCAGCCGAAGGCAAGACGCTCGAGGTATCGGGGTGTAACCGAGCACCTGAGTCTGATGTCATGTGACGGAAGCTCCCCGCTTCTCTTGTGAACTTTTACCCTTTGGACTTTTAATCGGCCTCGCTGATACTGTCAGGTGACCAACCTGAAACTGGTGTCAGCAGCGGAAAATGAAGATTATTACTCTAAAAAACGAACCTACCAACTGCTCTGTGTGCTGTGCAAATGGCTGCTAATCGTGCAGTACGTGTTTCAAGGATAAGAACTAAATTAACACAGTTACTGCCACTTTTAAAAGAACTACCTGAGATTCCAACTTCAAAGATTCATGGGATCACAGGTCTTATGGGGGGTGGGGGGGGGAGGTAAAGCAGGGACATTTAGGCCCGAGCCGCAGCTGGGGAGTTGGGGCCCAGGGATTCATACAGTGCCCCAGTAACACTTACTGTCAATGCGCTGTCCTCCTTCAGGGTGACCTACCTGCACCAAGAACCGGCCAGAACCCAGCCAACTGGGTCAACCCTGGACTGGCCACAAGGTGCACCATGGGATACCAGCTGGCAGAATGACGGTCTACAGGAGTCAGGAGAGATTCTATCACACCCACCCAGCGCTCTCCCTACCCCCACTTCTCCGGGTGCCTCCTCAAGAAGAAAACAAAAATGCGAAGACATTTCTGCTTCCTTGATCTCATTGGTTTATGGTCCAGAAGTAACCCCCAAAGCTGGAGGCCAACGCGTGACTGAAGTTTGGCAAGGATGCCGTCCAACCCGCTTCCTTCACATTCCCGGCCTATTTTTAGGCATCTTATTTTAACCGGGCTGCTCGTGGCTCTGTGACCTGCCCCTGCTCCATTATCCCTTATCCTGTCAATACTTCGGGTCGTGCGAAACTCTGCAGCTCGAGATGTGCGACACAAGGGAGGGTCGTCCTCTTTGTCCGCCGTCTTAGGCCATCCAAACACTCTTAGTTGGTCTCAGTAATTAAAAATAAACAAGAAACATTCTGTTAAAAGAATGTTTAAGGTACTAATGTTAAAAAAATAAACCAACCCCCCCCCCCCAAGTACCGACGCTGCTCGAAGCTGCCTAATGGAACTTTGGATGGATGAGATGGAGCAGGAAGAGAATGGAGGAGCTGGAGGAGGAAGAGCAGATCAGGCGGAAAAAGAGAGCAAAGAAGTTTAATTTCGAACAATAACAGCTATATATCAGTCATTTTTAGCCAATGTGCCATGATGCAGGGTGGGGGCGTCTCTCCTAGAGGATTTCTATCGCACTTGATCGGTTGAGTTGCAACCTCCGTCAACTTATTAATTCATTCGCAGCTGCAATTCAATGCAACTTATAGAGTCATTCTGGCGAAAGACGACAGAAAAAACACTGCGGAACACGCAGTGCGGAACACGCAGTGCATTACGCAGTGGGAGGGGCTGCCATGGAGACAGGTCTCAGTGGAGGCCGGCATCCCTGTCCGTCTGCTCCGTGCCTCGTTGGCGGCATGAACGCGTCGACATGCCGGCACGCCGAGCCTAGATACCCTCCTACACACGGTGCTTGTGGTCTCAGAAGCACAACTGCCCACCTGCCAAATCGGTGATGACAGGTCACAAAGCCTTTCTGCCCCGACTGCCCAGCAAGAGAGCACAGACTGCCATCAGGAATGACCCCTGACCCCTGACCACAGAGGCCATGTCAGTGCTTTGGGCTTTGTTAGAGACGACGATGAAAAGGAAGAGGAGCTATAGCAGTGGGACAGGAGAAGGCAGCAGCATTGTAAACCATGACCCTTGACCCTTGACCCTCTTTGTTACAGCAACAGAGAAAAGGTCAGTGAAGCATATGTCCACTAGCGAATAGAGGGGGCAAGAAAAATGACACAATTCACACAAAAAGGGAGTCACGATTCCTAAACAAGCTGGTTCTATAAAATACTGAACCTGGCCTCCACCCAGCGTACTTGCTTGGTGTTACTAAACACATTGTAAATTTATTAAATGTGTTTATGCAGCAAGAATTCATAGCTCATCTTTGCCTAAATATTTCAACTGTTTTCCATCCTAATCCAAACCAGAAGTCCCACTATCAGCCCCTAAAAGCTCCTGAGCCTAGTCACCACTCCGTCAATGTTGATTCAAGTTTTTAGCATCCCGTCCTCAAGCAAGTGTGTGACAAAAGCGTACAGACCGAATCTCATGCCAATAGCCGGCATTGCAATAACACTGGATGAGCAGCCGTCCAGCCCACATGCAGCAAACCCAACAGCGGGGACAGTCACACAGAAAGCAGGCCCCCGGAATGAGAACCGCGAATACAGAAACAGGCTTCTCGCTCTGCTCAGACGAGGATTCAGCCGGATGGTCTCTTCCTCCTCCAGCAGAGACGTGGGAGTGCATTTCCTGAGGGGAGGGGGGGAGGGGGGGGGGCTGCAGTTCCAGATCTGCTCCCTTTCATTAAGCTTAATCAAAAGCCATATTACAGAGACGACAGCGAGCCGGCGGAACGCGACCAGCGCCAGGCACCGCGGAGCCATTACAGCTTCATAAACAGGAAGGACGATGTTCCAGTGAGTCCGACCAGGGAGTCGCGAGGATGTCATTCTGTAAATGCTTACAGTGATGTGGCCTCAGGAAGCTGGGCGCCAATGCTGGGGATCGATAAACATCTCTATGCCTGAAGACCAATAATACAGCACACACAAAGGATGCAGATTAACACATAAACCCTCAGGGGCTGGACTGTAGCGACAAGTGACCTGATACGACACACACACACGCACACACTGAGCCCACTGCCCCATCACTCATAAGTTATACAGGATATTCATGAAAAACCAAGTAGGTACCATCAGGCCATTACTGGGTGTTACATATGGACCAACAGATACCAGAAGCTTGGTATATAACACTCTATAAAACACACCTGACACACCATAGCACTGGACCCACCACCCAGCCAGTGCCTCGGATCGAAGGATCCAATCGAATGGCAGGAGTGCACATGTCCCGGCCCACCTGTAGGTGTCACCGAGCCAATTTGCCCATCCTCTGCCCCTCACGTGTCATGACCAGACTCAGACTTTCCGCAAACTTGCTGAGCTATATGCACGCGTGCACATATACACGCTTCTGAGCAAAGCAGCATAAAGTGGAGGGTTCCCTTGATGTCCGCGGAAACAGAGGATTGAAACATTCCAGCACGCAGACGGGGATTTGCTCCCAGCCAGGGGCAACGTCCCCGACAGACAAACTTCTCACCAACTACCGGTGAGGCAGCAGGGCAAGTTTCTGCAGGAGAGAAAAAACTCATCCGATCTCCACACATAACACAGCACCCTTCGCAACCCCCCTCCCCCATCAATAATGGACTTTCCTTACAGACGGGGTCCCGCCAGGGGCCTCTCCTTTTGTGTGGGGGGCGCACACACAGCACGGCTCGGATTAGCATGCAGTTCACCCTCCACTTTGCGCCCCCCTCCCCATTCCACAGGCCTCCCTACAGCAGCTGCTCCCCGCAGCCTCGCCCCCCCCCGAGTCTGGTCCAAAGTTGCTGGGATTTCAGCCTTGAGACTGATTCAGCCTCCACTTCCTGCCTGATCTGTAGCAGGGGACTATCAGGGGGGTGGGAATGCAGAGCTCCGTCTGAGCCCAGCATGCGGCTACATCCCCACAGCCAAGCGGAGTCCTCCGGCGACCTGTGCAGACCCGGCAGGTGATAACGGCACGCTGGCCAAGCCACGGATCCCTGAAGCGGGGAACGCGAGGCTCCGCTCATCCATCCGCCACTAAATCAGCTTCGGCCGAAGCAGCCAGCGTCACACTCCGTCGCCTAGAAACCCTCATTTTCTTCCCTGGTGTTCGCCAGCGCTACTCAGACCCATAACGCCCGTAAGCTCCGCGAGTCGCTTTAAACAATTAGTTTATAAAGAAAAGGAAATGAGAAAGAAAAAACCCACCAATGAAGACCTCAAACTCACCAGCGCAGAACATGCAACGCTTACCTCGCCTTGCAAATGTAAGCCTCGTCTTTTGTTGCTGTTCTGTTGTTAGCAGCCCATAACCCGACGTCTCCCCGGTGGATCGCGGCGGCGCTGGTGCAGCAGGAGAGCGGAGGCAGCAGCTGCGAGCAAGAACTACAAACTCCACGAGATTTTCTCAGAAGCCTCTGGCAGCCCCAGCACCAAACTCTGCTTCACTGGATGACGTCAAAGCTCCCCCCCCCCCCCGCCTCCCTTGCCCATGGTCACATGGTCAGATGAAAAGCAAGAGCGAGCCCACGTTGCCGCGGCAACAGGAGCACTGCGCTGAAATGATTTCAATAGGTCATCTGTCACACTTCTGCACAGATAAAAAGTCCCAGACTTTTATAAACCAAATATATACAGCATGGCTCTTAGAGGCCCCCCCCGCACCTGCAATTAAATCGGGCTGACGAATAGGTCAGCGGCAGCTGTACAGAGCGAAGAATTCCAAACAGAAGCTGATGGAAGGAAAAGTCTGACTTCTGAAAAGATGAGGAGCGTGAGGCTGAACATGGGGTCAGAAGCTTTTGGGGGGTGGGGGGCGCAGTAAAAAAAAATGTAAAAACTAAAAAACAGGCCAAAATCCCACTACAGGGAATGAGCTCCATCTAGGAATGTCTGACACCTTGCCCCCCCATTACGGCATACCACATAACCCCAAAACCAAAGTTAGTAACGCAAAGACATAAAACAATATGGATGGACTGATTGGGGGGAGGGGGGATCCACTCATAATCTCTGCTCAATCTGCACCTGTCATGAACTAAACGGGGAAGAGCGTATTGCCCCCTGGGCCTTGCGAATGTACAGCAGTCCCAAGGAGAAACCTCACAAAAATGCAGGTGTTTATTACTTCGGGGACGTGACGCAAACCAGACATCCCTGCACAATAAAGTCACTGTGTGTCTGTCCCCGGGTGCGTGACGGAGAGTGATGAGCGGCACCTTGTAGCTCCAAGGTGCGGCTGTCAGGGAGGGCAGTCAACCATCAGGACCAAATTCCTCCAGAATGCTCGGAGCTTTAAACAGATGCGGCCGTATCAAAAGTCGCTGGATATGGGATTTTCTGACAAACCAAACAACAGGATGCGCATCAAAAGCCCTTAAATGTTCATTCGGCTCCTCAAACTGGAGCCCCCCAGAGTCCCGCCCCACAACATTCCGATGCTGGGGGGGTATGGTTGGGCCGGAGCTTAAGGACTATTGTCATGCCTCATTTGAATAGCATCTGGTGTCCTGGTAAACTGGGATTTGTGGGCCCAAGGCACCGTGCGACCTGCGGGGGCAGGGTGAATGCTGGCCTAGCTAGTGCTCAGCCCCGGGGGGAGGAGGGGAGCAGTGACAGCAATGTTTGTTCAAGGCCCTTAATAGGATAAACAGGAGACCGCAGCCCCTGTTGTGTGATGAATGAATTGCAGTGCGATCACTTATGAGCTTAGAAAAGTAAACAAGAGCTGCGAGACGCGGCTCAGGTGGGAGGGAACATTTAAAAGGAAGAGGGAGCTCGGAGATACATTTCTGCCCTGGGAGGCGGTGCTCCTTCTGAGGCACTAAGACAGGCCGCTTTCAAAAGCACAGCGCAATAATCAGCCATTTTAAATGATAAATGCAGACCCCCACTCAAGTTGAAGAGTTCTGCCTCACAGTTGTAAGGAGGTGAGGAGTACAGATGAGAGGGCGAGCGAGGCTTGTTTAAGTAACCTAACTTTGTGCTAAACATTCAAGGGGGGCTGAGCATGGACTGTGCAGCTCCTGGAACCCACACCAACTGTGGCCTTTCAGTAACAAAGACTGCCCTGGGTGACTAACAGCCAAGAGAGCTATAAAATACAGCAAGCCCCCCCCCCCAATTATGGGTTGCCCAATGGCTCTGTCTCTCGCAGGTTGCCAGGGTGATTTCAGCCAAAGCCTGCAGATGCCTTGACTCCTGCTCGAGTCCTGCTTCTCTTACACCCCCCCCATCACCATAACACTGATCAGCTAAATCCAGAAGATACTGGGCTATGGGCTTATGCCGTCCTACATATTAACAAACCACAAGCACGCTAACCCAATCGGGCCATGTTTTCAGGTCCGGCTAACCTCCATCTACCTGAAAAATCGGCCTGTTCTCGCCCACTTTCACAGGCTAAATCCCACCCTTCCAAACAAAAGGGGCACCTAGACCAGACACTTAACATAAGTATGTCAAATGGCTAATGATTGGGGGGGGGGGGGGCTGATTGCACACAGCCTCTCAAAGTAAACCAGCTGAAAGCAGTCAGTCCAAGGCTAAATTTAATACCAGCTAATTGGCCATCAGCAGCTCTTAAAGGAACTGCAGTTTAGGGCCTTTGCTCAAGAGCCCAGTGGTGACATCACTATGTCAGCCACAGGATTTGAACTGGCGGACTTCCGATCCCAGGCACAGCATCCTAACCCACTAAACCGAACACAAACACAGAACCACGGCATTCAGCTGCTCAAGTAATTAAATTTACCCGTTTTCTTTCACTTAAACATAGTTTCTCAAGTGCCCAAACTGAAGTTATGAGTGAAACTTGCTGGGATGCGAGTCGGTGCTGGTCACCCCGTGTCCTTAACTCCCACTCTGCTGTTGGCACCCCTACACGCTCACACTGATGGCAGCGTCTCTTAGCCTATGGTCGCCTCTTCTTGTCCAGAGAGGTAACCGCTGCGCCACACAGGGGGCTCTTGCTTTGATGTGTTCGTGAAGTGATGATGTGAGAGCACGCTGCTACCGCCACATCGCCGGGGGATCAAAGGGGCCATGGCGGCAGGGGGGCCCCTTGCAGGGGTCTGCAGGACAACCTCCCCCGCGGAGATGCAGACCAACCACAGCAGTGAAACTAAACCCCAGTGCACCACCAAATACAAATACAGATGTCACTCGTGCAGTATTTTCTTGACACATGTATTCACTCACTGCCCATTTTATTAGCGACACGATGATAGTGCCGAGTCGAACTCCCTTTTCCCCTTTGAGGTAATTCTTCATGGCATGGATTCAGCAAGGTGCTTCAAACTCTCCTCAGAGACTTCAGTCCAAGTAGACATGGTAGCAGCACGCAGTTGCTACACATTTGTAGGCTGTACCTTCATTCCGTCAATCTCCCGCTCCACCACATCCTGTAGGTGCTCTATTGGACTGAGATCTAGTCTGAAATAACAAGAGCTTTGTGGTGTGTTATCCTGCTAGAAGTAGCCATTAGAAGCTGGGTACACTCTTCTGGCCAGCAACAACACTCAGGTTATTGATGGCCAGTTGGTACTAAGGGGCCCAAAGCGTGCCAAGAAAATATTCCCCATACCAGCAGAACCCTGGATTGTCAATAAAAGGCAGGAGGAGACCATGCTTTGTTTAGGCCAAATTCTGACCCTTCCATATGAATGCTGCCAATGAACTCAAGACACATCTGACCAGACAATGTTTTTCCAATGTGTCACTGTCCAATTTTGGTGAGCCGGTGCCCACTGTAGCCCGTTTCCTGCTGGGGCACCAACAACCACGCCACGGTACTTAAGTCACCTTTCTTTCCCATTCTGGAGTTTGATGTGAAGATTAACTGAAGCTTCCTAGTTACTTATTAGTTGCAGCTGAACAGGTGTACCTAATAAAGAGGCCAAAGAATGTATTTTGATTTAATGCTTCCATATTGGATTTGCGCGCGCACACACACACACGAATTCCTATACTGGTATAAATGGTTAACTATCCAATTGCCCACACCCCAATCTTATTATTATCAAGAGATTATTAAATGTGACATAATTAACCAAGTATCACACTTGGGTGTATCATTACAGCATGGGGACAGTAGTGCATCAAAATCAAAGACTGATTGCTCCACACAATTCAGTTTGACCATGTGACCACAACTGAGAACCTCCAGCTTTACAGCAGTGTTTGGAAGCTCCTCGTTCACAGACTGAAACCTACTGTAAGAGGTCGTCTCAAGTACACGTCCCCTTGAGGTGTGGGGGTCATATGGCAGTCTGTCTGTGCATGACAAGGACAAAAGGCAGCTTGTGTTTGTGATAGTCTCAGGGGCTGCGAACCTTGGGAAAATACAGCAGGCCTCTGATTACGAACCTCAGCCCACCCCCTTCCCTCGGAGTCATGGGAACAAGGGGGCAGCAGCCGGCGTGGAGGGTTATCCAGTGTGCGACCACACAAACAGAGCTGAGGTCAGTGACACCACAAGTGAGCTAGGTGCCTTATAAAGGGGCGGACGGAGCACAATGCATGGTGTGTTTCTGGTGGCATGTGGTGGGATGACGGAGGGCTTCTCCAAAGGAATGGCATGAAAAGTCAGCGCGGGTCACGCGATTCCCCATCACCCAAGGTCACACTGTGCTTGTTTGTAATTTGTAATGGTAAGTCACAAAAGTAATAAACCCCACCCCTCCCAATGAAAATCATTAATCTAGAAGCTTAAGGACTGGCTGGGGTTGATGAACCCATGCATTACACCAGATGGACGGTCTCATGGGAGCAGCCTTGGTCTGGCCTACAGGGGGGCTCGTGAGATCCACTTCGGGGTGCTGGTTTGGGGGGGGGGGGTGTCCTGCTTAGAATCCTTTCGCACCAACCAAGCCAACGTAGCCACCATTTTGAGTTACCCTCCACAGGGAGCTCTGCATCAGGGCTGTGACCAGCAGACCTCTTTTTAAGGCCCTTTTTACACACGTCCTCGTATGGTAATCCCTGGAATGGGGAGCCACTGAGCCTAAAGCTTAACCCAATGACCAGAATGCCTGCAAAATTACATCATGGGGTAAAGCTCACTCACGGCACTGTGCCCAGATGACCATGTACGCCACTAACGAGACACAGAGGTGTATGAAAGAGGGGTGGGTTCATATACACAGGTGTCAAAAACCCACACCTTCAGCCCACAGTGATCACACGCTGTCACGAACGTCGGATGCAAGCGGGGTGACACATTAACACATGCGTCACTAAACTGGACGTCCAGCATGAACCTAGGCGGGGAGTCTCTGGGCATGCGACAGAACGGCTGAACGCCTCAACATGACCGACACTCACCCCCCCCCCAACACTCTTGGGTGTGTTTTCGAATTGAGAACTGCAGGAAACGCACATCTATTTCTGCCAGTAAATGGCATTTAACATCCTCACTGACCCCAGAAACAAGATGCTTTGAAAAGGAAAATTTAATTCCATGCTTATAATGTACAGAAGCACCGGGGTGTGTGTGTGTCACCATCCTCAATCCCGAGGACAGAAAGGAAAAAATAATTACTACAGTCCATCGATTGGGGGGACCTGCAGCTTATACAAAACCGCAGCAAGAGTTAAGCTAATTGGCATCTCTCTACTGTCAACAGTGTACGTGTTTGCGTGCCAGTGGCCTTGTGCACTTTGCTGTCTGGGCGCTGCATGCAGACATGCTGCGGAATAAACTTTATTTATTCAAATTGCTCAGCTGCATGCATGTATACACCAACAACACACTTCAAACCTGATTCCACATGAACTCAAAAACAGGAATGAAACCCCCTGAGATGTCAGTATTTAAAAAAACAACGTGCGGCGCTCGATTGTCAGTAGTGCACAGCGGAGGCAGGGCCTTCGCAGGACCAGCAGCTGAGTTACCCCCTAAACAAGGTCAGTGTTGATGTTTAATTCAGAAGAGATGCGACCGCCGCATTCCCTGCACCCGTCCATCCCTGTGTCTCCACCTGCCCCCATGCCAATTATCTACAGAACGATCAAGGCACATGGCACCACCTCAGCTGAAGTAACCACTTCACAGGATGGTGCTTTTAACCACAAGATAACTTTGGTAATCTCAAACTCCTGGTGTGTGTGGGGAGTGAAGTTTATCGAACCAGGACATTCGTTTCATCACACCAAAATCTGTTTCTCCCCTGATTTCTGGGCATGACCCACATCGCGACCCCATTTCAGCACAGCTCTGGCATCCTCTCGACCCCCGTGACCCTTGCTACTTGACTGGGGGGGGGGGGGGTGTAAATCTGGCTCCTGCTTGACTGTGTGACTAGAGTTTCAGGGACACAGGCCAGCCAATCAGGCGAAGGCAGCATCACTGCCCGCCTGAACACACAAAGTTCTTCCTATATTGTATATCAACACAAAAAGTCAGACGGCAGTGTTTCCCCTACCATTATATTAGAGGGGCGCTCCCCAACGGCACCTGCCACCCCCCCTTGAAGGTCAAGTTAAATTTATTTAATTTTATTTTCTATATAGCGCCAGATCACAACAGAAGTTTCCCATACAACAGGTCTATACATTGTCCTATTATTAAAGGAACTAAACAGCCTTATGCTATTTATCTTATTTACACAACAGCTTGTCATTCTTGTCTCCACACGGTCACGCGTTTACAGTTCTCTCCTGCTCTCTGTATCGCGCAGGGCGGCGATCCACACGAAGCAAAGCCTTAAGCGGACATGAGGTCCACCAATACCGTTACCGCGAAAGGCTTTTCGCAGCCCACTGTGCCAGCATCGAAACCGGGAGATGTGGAATCATATGGAATAATACATATGCTCGTTCACTGACAAGGGGGGACCACACTCATCACAAATACGTAAAGGGCAAGGGGGAGATCGATAGGATGGGTGGGGGGGGGGGGGGTACGTCTCGGGCCATGGCCACCTCCAGGGAATATGCAGCCACCCTTGTTGCCACTCCACATTAAAATAAAAATGAAATGGGATTTATTTTTTTTAATGGGACCATAGAAGAGACAGGCGCAGCCACCCCCGTAAATATAACTGCCCCCCCGATGGCCTCCCAAGTCACATTTTCCTGCAGGCGCCGTTTATGAAAATGACTATGACCCCTCAGAAGACCCCCCAGGTGTGTTTTCAGGGCCCTTGTTAAGGGTGTCATGGTTCTGTGTGTATATAAAGTCAAAATTGACAGCAAGACATGCAGTCCACACAGGATTATATGGCATACAACTTAAAACACATCAGGTTTGACACCAGACAGACTAAATAACTTCACTTAAAACAGATGCAAGACATGATACATGTTAAAGATAATTATTTCTTGATGGATTTTTCTTACAATAAATTTAAGGAAAGGTTGGATTTTTTCTCAATTTCTCAGTGTAACGTGAAGCTGCTTCGCCAAAAGGTGGATTTTTTTCTCACCCTTTTACAAATCTTTACAAGGGGGCCGATAACTGTGGAGGTCTCTCTGTACTAATCAAAGACAATTTCTGACCATCATCAACGATCTTCACAGGCTGAGAGTCAGAGGACTTTGCTCAAACCAGAAGTCAGGTAGGACGCTCTAGCATGCAGCCAAATGCCCCATGCTACCACAAGCAAGAAAATGCTTTACGCACCCTGGGGTGTGTATGTGTGACTGGACCCGTGTTGTGCCTGTCCTGTTTTTCTACTTTGAGCTCACAGAACGGACAGCAGTCGCCTTCTTTAATTAAAGCCTCCTGAGCCAAAAGGCACCTCGTTAGTACGGAACCCCGCCGTCACCGTGGCGACAGCAGCACAAAGCCCATTACCGAGTATCGTTTATTCCATTTCCTGCGGCTCCGCGAGACCCTCTTCTGCCTCCTCGGTAATAACAGGCGCGCGAGTCGGGCACCTGGTCAGCAGGGCTGGCCAGCATGCTTCTGAAAAGGCCGCGTGGCCCTGGTCATCACGGAAACCTCCAGAAGGTCAAAGACGGCGAGCAGAGGGAGGACCGCGACCACCCCACCCAATGCAAAAGCCAGCCAACCCCCAGGAACAGACAAATGTCCAAACGAATGGTTTTTATTCCCATCTTAGAAACTCAATGACCAATTTCGAACGCCCACTTCTACAGCAAGGACGCTACCGCCGACGTTACTCAAGAGTTACGGCTTCGACATTTTCATACAGCCCACAAGAGCCCGAGGCAAGGATGACGCAAATGATGCAAGGACAGTGTTCGAATGCTGCAAACGAATATGCAACAGAAACTATGATTAGGTTCGTTTTGTTGGCAAAGTCCCCCGCAGTCCAATGACAGCATTTCATAGAAATTCAGAGGAAAAAAAGCAATAGAGGGAGAGATACACCTCATAAATTAAAAGCATCATCTGCCTGTTGAATCACAGCGGAGAATGTCTGGTATTTGGTATTTGCACGTGGGCTCACTGTCACGGCTGTATCAAGGAGTGACGCAAATGCAAAAGCTACCACTGTGCCATCAGAAGCAGCACCAGCACCTCCATGCCGTTACCTACCTGCCCTCCGCACTGAGACTCAAAACTTAACATTTGGAGAGTGTGAATTGAGACTTCGCCAACTTGCTCGTTTGACTTCCTCTGCTGGACCCTGGAGGATGGGCTCCCCCTTTGAGTCTTTGGGTTTTTTTCCTTCTAGAGTGTTTTCCATTGCCAGTCACCTCTGGCTTGCTCAATGGGGGCTTTGGGCAGGTGTAATGTAAAACGCTTTGAGGCAAGGCATTGTTGTGAAAATGCGCTACATAAATAAAACTGAATTGAATGCAGGTGGCGTGATGAGAGCTGAGGATGGCGGACATGTTGCAGGGGCTTTTGGTGGCCATCTACATCTACACACCAGGGGCAGCCCAATTAGACCACCACCTTGCCTTTCCTCTGGTTCACCCATTACGACTTCAGCCCACTTTGCTCCATCTCCCCGGGCGAAATCCTGCCTCTTGCTTTGGTGCCATTCAGGTTCCGAGGCAAAATTGGCTTCGTCGTGGCAACAGCAGGTGTCGTCGTGGGTGCTCATTTTTCCCAACATGACAGAAACGCGATGGAAGGTGAAGATGCTCTCGCAATCCCCATTCGGCGTGCCGATGAAAAGGAAAGGAACAGGTGCGGTTGCACATGCATGTCCAGGTTTGCCAGGTACTCGTGCTTTTTTTCTGGAAGCTTTGATGATGCAAGGTGCTCAAAGGCATGTTCCAGGCAACGGTGTCGTGTGCCATCTGCCTGCCAGGTTCGGAAAGCCCAGTCACCTGGGGTAAAAGGTCACGCCATAAGGCCGTAGCCCAAGGACATGGGGAACTGTGTTGTCTGCTTTGGGGGGGGACCTTCAGCGAGGGCATAAGGCCAGGGAATCCAACCACGCTCCACTCCAACCCATCACTTAGGATCCTGGAGGACACTGAAATCTTACACGGGGAGTGATGACAGTGGATGTTTCAGTGTCTTCTGTGGGCCTTGCGTAATGCGATCCCCCTTACCAAGCTGTGTCATTTACCCGGCATAATTTCTTGGCTGTAGCTCTCAACATTCTCTCACACACACACGTACTAATAACTGCACTGCTATCAAGGTGTGTAGCAGGGCAACACCCTGTCTGTAATTAAAACTTGCCTGAACAGCTTAATCGGAAAGGTCCACATCTCCTTAGCGATCAGCCACCCCACCTGCTGCTGAGCGCATGATCCTATGCACATGCCTAGCAAGTCTGCCAAATGCCCTTTGTGTACTTCTGGGTGACCGAGGGGCTAAATTAAAAGACTAGGGGGCTACAAGTCCAACTTCACATCAGGTAGAGTTAGGATCTAAGGTACGAGGTGTAAACTGAGATTAGAATGAACAAACTCCAAGCTCTTATGGGTAAGGTACTCCGAGTGACCGGTCGTCCTTCGGCAAACACTTTCTGAGAGTGGTCTCCCTAAACACCATGGATCATGACACAGAATGTGCAGACGTAGTTGACTCTGTATCCATATCAGCAGGAACAACATCTGATATCCTTGCAGTCTTTCACACACGATAAACAAGGAGTTAAAATTCAGTCAAGTCACACTGTAGGACACAGAACTTAGATCATAGGCTGAATTCAGACACACTGTCAACAGGACCTATGTGTCTGGGTTTTACCCACCACAGCTGACAGAAATCATTTAACCACTCAAACACTCCTCCTCTAATTCAGTTTTTCCACTATTGCTTTGTTAGGTTCAGTGTCTGGGTATCAAACTGTCATCTTCAGAAATCAGGAGATAATGTACATGAGACTAGCTCTTTATCCGCTTTATAAACACAAAAAACTGCTATGCAAGAAGGGTTATGTTAGAATAATATAACCAAAAACTTAAACAAATCAGTCCAATATGCTTATCACATCCTAGAATTCTATTAATTCAGAATTGGGCTTCCCCACACTAAGCAAAGAAAATAAGGTGAATAATGTAGGAGAGGTCGCTTGGAACACTGGTTATGGGATCACACAGACAATTCATAAACAGGGATGCAATGTTCTCAAACATGAATCACATCCTCCTTGAATCAGAAGAGGAACTCAAAACACAGCATGATGACAATTAAATTGTCACTATTGTACAAGGCCAGAGACTGGTCAAATGAAGTGTGGGGGATGCCACGAAGCAAGATTTCTTGTGTAGCCAAAAAACTTGTCAAATTTACGGTAGTCTTGGCTAAATGTAAGCGAACACAGATAAAGTCCATTTAGCCCAGACTAGTTCAAATATAACAAATTATCCGGCTAAGCAGAAAATCCATCTATGTGGAACATCCCTCGGTCTCATATTAACTAGTCAACACAAGAATTGCTTGGATTTGTCTTAAGGTAGAACTATCTAAAGTCTGAGCTGGGGAGAGGTCATACTGGGTGGGGGGCTACTGGCGTGCTCTACTGAGAATTTCTCTCTTGCTCTGCCAAATTTACTGCGCACAACCCAGTAATAGGCAGCCACGACTAGTCTGTGAGGAGTCGTGTGCTGGGAGTGGTGATGCAGTACTGTTTTATAAGTAGGTTTTTCTTTGTATGACAAAGAGTCTGCTTAAAAGTGGAATGCTAAAAACCACAAAAGTCGCATAATCATCAAAAATGTTTTGCTTACTTCTTTTGCCCCCCGTTTTTTTTCTGAAAAACAGTGATTAACACCTCGGTAGGCCCAGAGCTTGGCAATGTACGCACCATCCCCTTGCCTCCACATCAGTTAAACAGAGATAATACACAAATGTCCCAGCATTTAATCACTCCGACAACATTTGGTGCATTTGACAAGAGCCTGGTCGTAACTACGTTGTGGGCTCTGAGTCACTTTGACGCGCACAGTCTGTAATAAATTGGAACGGACAAGAAGAGTTCAGGGAAGGCGTCGCGGAATACTCCGGGAATACTTACGCAAAACACAGCGACATTGACAGCCACGGCTCTTCACGCAGTTACTGTTCGCAAGGGCAAGACCCACAATGGGCCGACACAATGCCACGACATAAACCCACATGACACCTCCACCCACCCTCTGGTGATTTGTCCAGATGTAATATGAGAACGGTTTATCACCATAACAAACAGAACAAATTATACAGAAGTGTCCGTCTCTCTCTCTCTCTGTTTTTTTTAAACTTAGACTGTGCTTTGTTTCAGAGAACAAAGAAGGGTGGGCAGGCAACAAAAAAAACTGATAACAGAAACAGAAACTTTTAGGAGCGGAAATTAAAGTCCAGAAGAGCTTTTTTGGCAGTATGGGACGAGTCTTTGTCTCCTCGCCTCGTCCACACATACATACTCGACGACTCAAGAGGGAACAGCCGCAACACGCTTCTTGGCAGAAGATGGCGAACGCACAGATGTGTGATATAAACTTGAATTAAAAGATTAAAGATTACAGTTCATTAACAAGTGGCGCCAATGCCTGGGGCTAAGCTGCCAGGGTATCGTGGGTAATTAAGTACACCTAGCAGTGGCGCCCATCTTCACAAGTCACACGTCTCGTACCCACACAAAATTCGAGGTGTGGCGAGGAAAAATTCTCAAACTGCCCCGTCTTAGAAACCCGAGCGGGTGTCCCAAGAACCACCACACCCTGCTTGCGAAAATGGAAAATCTCCGAGCATGGCTTTAGGGTGCATGGCGGATGATCACGTCTGCTACCCATGAGTGACCCCGCCGCCCAAAACGCTGGCAGGAGGACGAGGAGCAATCCGTCTCGGGAACAAATTACCGTATCGTTTTCGTAGACTATTTCTGTGAGTGACATTTCTAGAACTTCCTAAGCAAGCTGTGAGTTCCTGAGTGTGTCACCCAGCATTCTTCGGATACCATGAAGTCCTCCTCTCCTTATCCAACATTTGACCAGCAAGCCGGCCAAGCGTTGGCTGCCCAGGAAAGCTCTGAGTGCAATACTGGCGCTGTAAGCATTATGCCAGCCAACAGCAGATTCATGGCACAACTTGGAGAGTACTCTTCCTTCAGGGCTAGGGTAAGGAGGTCAGTTTCAATGCAATCTCTTGCACAGTGTAAGCTGATGAGCATACAACATTCAATTCACTTGTTCTTTGCTCGTTAAATCGAGTTTTGTTTTCTCCTATCCTACGTAATCCCTCACAAATGCCGATTCTCATCACTGTAATCCATCGCCTAGTCACTGGTTCTGTTCACCATTCATCCCAGATCAACTGGTGCAGGAAAGAATCACAGGTCCAGCAGTCAGTCAGGCTAAATGCTATGGTTCCCTAATTCTGGTGGTCATCAGTAGACTGGTGATTTCCGGGAGTGCCCACTAACATTGGGCTGCCCACTCTCCCCAAGAGCCCTGACTCCTGGCTAAGCACTGAACAAGTGCCAATGCCAGAACAAATCTGATGGACCTACTCAAGATTTCCATGGGAGGGCGATAAGGACCAAACGCTACTTTGATATTTTTAAGCAGAAAAGTGACACAGAAGCCGCATGAGACATGTCAAAAACAATCATATACTATATATACTGTGAGAAACAGAATAGGGGAATTCAGCTCTATTATACATTACTTGATTTCCTGTAAATACAGGTAATTGTATTCTTTATTCCGAATAAAGAAAAGGTCTACAGGAAATTTCAGCTTGAAATTTTTGCTTTAATTTGCATAAGTCAGTGATTTCATCAGATTGGTCAACAAATGCTTCCGCTGCTTCTGCGTCTGCACTTGCCGCCTCACCGCTTATGCAGGCTGAATCTCCAACGATGCATATCTATAGGCAAAACATGTAGCCTTGGAGATTGCGACCGCTAGTTTGGTGAATACTGAGCAGCCGCAGGAACGAGACTGAGAAGGAGTGATGCGAGAGGAGATGCCTGATGCTGAGACGCCACATTGTCATTTCCACAACCAACATTCTCATGCAGCGTACGACAGCGACTGGTCTCATGTCCGAGTGGCCGTCACATAGGTAGGTCGTTAAGTAAGAAGTGTCTGTATATTGATATACCTAAAAAATTCTAAATTTACCGCCCAGACCTAGGCGAGGGAAAAAGTGGTTGATGGGGGGTGGTTGGGGGGCGTTGCCTATGCAGATAATCTGTAGTCACTCCCCAGGGAGAAAATGGCAATCAGCTTGTTTTAGGATGAACACCATTATTAAAAAATAAAAACAAATACAATAGACAATGTCTCAAATGCCCCCACATGACGCCAACCCTGTACCACACATTGCACAGGGTTCTCCTTTCATTTCAGACAGAATTATCCACTTGACAGATTAAGAATAGGGGGGGGGGCATCACCCTAGTTTCCATGGCTGGTCTTCCCCAGAACAGGTCCCCCAAGAGGAGAGGGAAACCTGTCACCACTTACCAAAAACAGCCAGGCATTGGGGTGCAGTGTGCCTTTGCATGAATCCGATACAACAGGAGGCTGCTACAAGAGAACCAAGCATTTTTTTTCCCCAGAAAGACAAGATAAATTCACCACTCGTGTTACGCAATCAGCCCCTACCCCTGGCTTGAAACGCCTGTGCGGCAGTGCTGTACTTTTGGCGGGTTAGGTGGGAGCCGGCTCTCTCTTGCTGCATCTCTCGCATAATTTACACTCTTACATCACTAAGGCAATATTTACATGACGCATTGAGAGATGACAGCTTGCCAAAGACGGGGGGGCTGGGGGAGCAGGGGGCAGGGGGGACATAGTAGGAGAACCGTGTGAACTAATGCCCGTCTCAAATGTTAACCGGCACAATTGGACCAACAGTCAGATAGCCATTCCCATTAAAACATAACATTATCCTTTCAGAAAAATGCTTTTCTCGGATCCCTTCAGAAGTTACACACTTGATTATCCAGTACATCCACCACGGTGAGAACATTTTTCCTTTTTTGCCTTGTGCTTCCGATCAAAAGGACAGATGATCACATGGCCCACAGTTAAATCACAAGTAGTGTTTTATAGCTCAGCCGACAACAGTCAGAGGTTTTACAGGCGTGTCTACTTTGCAGGGCTGAATTTCAGCGGACAAAGCTGCACAACCTCCTCAGACAAAAACCGACAACAACCCGACAGCCACAAATCCTTAACCACTACAAACCATCACCATTCTGACCCTTGTTCCATTTTCTTGAACAGCAATATTTAACTGACCACAAACCCTTGATAAAGAATTGAGAGAATAAATGGAGGGACATATGGAGGGAGCGTCGAAGAAAACAGATGGATGAAGAAATAAAAAAATGTTATAACTAATACTCTGGGTTCTCCGCCTCCAAGATGGCGTGTAATAGCGTAACATTTCCGTTAGTCAAATTACCCTATATGTAAATCAGACCTTCCCACTGAAAGAAAAATCTGTTTAAAAAATGTGATTACTACGCTTCAATCTTGGCAAATCCAACGGCAAGGATGTACATCAGAAAGACAAATGAGACGAGGTCACTTCCTTTCTCATCTCTCCAAGTCCTCGTCAAATGCAAATGAAAGGAAGCCGAGTTTATCTATGCAGCTGACCAGAACCTGCCGTTTCCTCCTCTCCTCCTCCTACCAGCACCCCTGCTGGTCTGATGATTGGCTGCTTGGGACGCACAGGGAGCCCTTTCACGCAGCCAGGTACAAGAAGCGCAACAGATCTTTGAAGGATGGCCAGCGAGCGTCTGTCTAATAACAAGTAGCTTCCCAGAATGCAGCGGGCGCAGGAACCATAAGGAACCCCGAGCTCAGAGAGGATCAGCAGGCCATGGGCTCCGATTCACAACACATACTGCCTTTAGGGCATCATTCTGTCACCACCATTTCTGACATTAACCAGTCCAGTGAAATATCCAGCTGTACTACAGGGAAGCACTGGAAAAACGGGAGGCTAAGCAGAAGCACGGTACCCTGTTAACCAACACAGTCGGTGCAAAATCGCACAGAAGCGCCACCATTTGGTTCCTTTAGCATCACCCATTAATCACGGCGAGTGAGTTACATTAGGTGCCAGCAGGCTTTCATAAACATGCATCTATCATCATGGCCTAGTGCAGTGAGGAAGCTGCTGGTGACTCGCCCTCCTGCTACCGAAGACGCCACCTACGGTTACTGCTTTACTCAACGACGTTACAGAGCAAACATTAGACCTCCCCGGGGAAACCCGAAAATATATATATAGCTACCAGTTCTCTGAGCTTAGCTTCTTTTACAAACCCATGTGGCCATGCCTCGTTCAATCAGTCTACCAGCCACATAGGCAGGGAGGGGTAGGAGTGCTTGAATTTTCCTTATACTTCCCACACATAAGAAAAAGGCAGCTGGATATGAAATAAAAACACAAGGACATTTAACTTGGATACAATGATTGGGTGTGATGGCACCTTCCAGAAATGTCAGGGGACATGATGACCCAGAGCCACACACACTCTGCAAACGGACCAAAACAGGTGACCGATACCATTTTTCTTTTGAGACCGATCACTGAACGAAGGAGGCGATGCCTTTCAGAAGCACGGCAGGTGGGCAAAGATCAGGGCAAACGCAGCGGCACCTCAGACAGCGAGGAAGGTCACAACATGCTGCGCTTAGTGTGAGAAGAGGTCTAGTCTACAAACCATCATACTATTCCACAGCCTAAAGACAAAAGATGGGTGGGGGGGGCGAAACTGAATAACTGCAAGAGAAAATTAAATAAAATAAAAAATCAAAAAGGTTCTTCCAAGAATGATAGCAATTAGAAATGCAGCGATTGATAGGCCTCAGACTGGAATTGACCAATTTTCAGTGCGTTCGGCCTGGACCGCAGACCGGCCGATCAGTTTCACGTTTTATCGATTCCGAACTGGTCTGCTTTGCACATGCACTACACTCACAGCCACACATTAACATGTAGTTAGCATGCAAGTTCTTCACTGGGTGAGAAGATGACACAAAGCTTGCAAAATGTACTGCATGTAAACCGTGGGGGAACAGAATATCCCGAATCTTACCCATCGTCAAATCAGGGCTTCCACAAGATACAGGAGGATTACAGTAGCGTGAGAAAACTGGCCAGTGAGCAACTTTATTCACAGTACAAGTCATCTGGGACCTATGACCCTTTGCCTCTTCGGTCAAAATAAAATCAATTTTTTTTAAATGACTGAACAGTTAGAGATAAACAGACAAAAAAATGCAATGAAGTCAAATCCAGTAATTGGGTCACATAATACATTCTGGCGACCTTTTCAGCGGAGATAAAAAGGAGAAGAAAAAGCGAAAGTCTGACACGCAACTGCTGGAAACCGTAAAAATGCCATGACGCCTGCGTCTTCCTCCTCCTTTAATGCCGGGCATGCATGCCATTTAAACAGTGAAAATGGGGAGCTCAGAGGCACTGGAGTGCCGGTGAGCGTGCAGAGAGCACCTCAGCTCTTCCAGATGCTAACTTGCGGCAGCTTGCGAGCATACAGAAAGCAGAACAGACACAACAGACGCAACAGGCTACTTTCAAAATTTTGTCTGTGGTCAACTTCAACCTTAAAAAAAAGAAAAAAAGAAAAAAAAACAATCAAACCTTATGCATCTTTTGATATTTGAGGGGAAGGGAACAAGGAACACTTGCATAATTTGAAATCATGCATACTGAGTGTGATGTAACGTTTGTGAAATCCATCATTCTCTGACATTCTGCTGTTTACATCTCACCGAATCTGCACAATACACAGTAAACAGCAAACTGACACAGGATATCGCCAAAGCGACGCCACCACATACAAACTAAAACCTGATCTCAACAGGAAAGCTTCAGAACCTCGGCTTTTAGATGTAAAACCCCAGAGGCTGCTCGGTAACTCAAACGATTTAGTCTGCTGAATTCTGCAGCAGGTTTCTGAAGGCCCACAGGATGTTGTCGAGGTTACAACAGAGGAGCTTGTATTTCCATTACAATGAAATGCCACCCCATGACATTCATTAATGCACACTGCACTGGCCTTGGGTGTTAAGGCATTGCCGAAATAAGTTTAAACACGCAAGTCCACGAAACAGAAGCTTGCATGAGTGTCACTTACAAGCACTTTACATTCAACAAGCCATACACCAAGCAACATGGATATGAGGCTTCATAGACAGTTACTCTGTACCCCATAACACACAGGAAGCTACATGCGGTTCTGACGACTCTGCAGGTGTTGTGTGAGAGCTTGGCATGGTTTTCACAATAGGTGTCTTCTGAAAAATTGGGAGGGGGGGGGGGGGCAGCCAAATTAACCTGGGTATTGGGCACCAGAAAGTTACCATCACATTCTCCCACCCCCCATAAACTGCAGCATGTTTTGATTTACAGAGAAAAATGATAAATTATAAAGCAACAGAAATTATGGCACAGGAGTCAATGGTGCCGTGACCTACAATCAAATTTTTATCCACCTTCCGGTTTGTTACCTACAGTGAAAAAAAAAATACTTATATACGCTTTTTGATTTAACTGAATAAGACATCTGCAGCTTGGGGGATAAGGAGGAAACAGCCGGAATCCTGTGGTGAAGCAAACCCACTTTCCCGGCCGGTGGCCGGCCAGCTTTCTGAACGTCATCTCTCGTATTGATTACGGTCATTCCATCCGTGGCAGCCTTCCCACTCTGACACCCGTGTTGTTTTGATCACTGCTCTTTAACTTGTCCTCCTGCTCCTTCTGTCCCTCCCAACTACGCAGCAAACAAACCCAGTTTTCTCTGGGACGCCTTATCTTCTCAAAATCCCCTGTCTCGCACGCTTAGGCTACTTCCCAGTAGTGCACAGTGCACACTGCCGTGCTCGTAGCTACCCAGAATTCCTTCCTCTGCCAGCTTCAACACTATGCCACACACAGCCCACGACTGTCAAAACAGAATCTGCTCCTTCTTCGTGAAACCGTCAGACTTTTGGCTGAAACACTACCTTCTCTGATGACATGGCTCTCCACCGAGTCGTTCCTTGGTTGGTATGTAACAGCGTGACCTTTAATAACGCTATGGTTTTCTGAGAAATACAGTTAACCTGCTCTGACCCATTTATAAACTCCAAAGTACTTCCTTTTACGTATATTTTATGACATTTTATGCACGCCACCCCAGTTGAGTAAGTCTAACAGCAGCATACCTTAAATAACAGAATGGTGTGACGCCAATGTGTAATGTTGTTAAACACTCCCATAAGCTCTGTATAAACCAGAACAAGGCAGATAATTCGGGTCCAATCCATTTGTTACAACCGAAGCTGCTCCTGCAGCACTGCTGAGCTTATAATACAAACACAGATGTCAACAACATGTGCCAGTTATTCACTGTGGCCAATGAGCAAATGTCAGGTCTTGAATTCTGCCCTGACGCTAACCCAAATGCTGGATCTGAGCAAACATCTCGGGCAAACTTCGTCGGGGGAACAAACACGTCGGGTGCGCGCATTTCGGCCCACGCGAGTAACGCAGCGCAGACTGCGGAATTAATGCGACTTAAACGGCAAACTAGGGGATGCTGCGAGGGTTTTGAACATGCGAAGAGCATCTGCTGTTATTTGCGACAGCTGCTTTTCACTGGCAACTGGAGAAGGATCGAGTCGGAATCCCGGCCCCGCAACCCAGGTCGCCGGGGCACGGTGCATGTTCACAGGTTCTCATTTCCGACTCCCATTCTGTGCAACATTTTATTAACGCACTTTTTCCTGCATCAGTTATAACGGCATGCAATGTACAACTTCATTTTAAAGCGGCCATTACCAGTCATTAACACCATTCTGTTGGAAATGTTTCACTTTCACTTTAAGCGGCGTAAAAACCTCTGTAAGCCACAGCGATTTTTTGTCCTCCCTTAACCAAGAGGTGGAAATCGCCGTGTGCATAAGGGAGCAGAGCGGCAGTGAGTGCCGTCTTGGAGCTGCTCGGATCCGTGGGCGTCTGCCGGGCAAGAGAGCTGCAGGGAAACGCCGCGACCCAAGCGCGCCGATAGATGCGACTTAAAAAGCGGGCACAGCCATAAAACAGACCGTGCTTAAAAACACACATCTTGCTCCCCCCGTACGCGGCGACGGCGGTATCACAGCCAGAACGGCGTGCTAAGAAAAACCTGTTGGATTCTGAACTTAATACACGACGCAAATGTTTTTCTTGCGCAAACAGTTAGCATCACAGCAATCCGGATAAAATGTGTATTTTAACATAAAAAAACTCAAGCTACATCGACAAGCTAACAAACCCAGCCGCTTCTATGGGAATAAGATATGCAGATGTTTTAAAATAACTTACTCTGTATGACTAGCCTCCTTCTTTCTTGCAGTAGTATCTCAGACAATTAATATCGCCGAAGTTTCTTTTTTTATTTAAAGTTATACATTTATATGATTTTGTATGTATATACGACCGCGTCAAGTCTAGCAGTTTCGCATAGCTACTTTGGAAATGTAACTTACTCCTGGTGACGTCACTCGTCGAGGGCGTGGCCGGGCGCGCGGAGGCCTGGCTGGCTGCAGACGAGGCGCGAGTTAGCGGCCGGGATACTTTTCGGGTTGCAAACCATCAATGAGCTCCTCAGTACTTTAGCATTTCCCCCTCTGCCCCCGCCGCTGTTCTCGCCAAATTTACAACACTAGATTCCTATTACACAAAAGTTGAATGCTCATTATATACCTTCCATAACCATTGACGAACGCCTGATAATCTAACACCAAGACAGAACTATGTAATGCTTTTGGCCTACAAGCATATGCTGTTCATATTCACAGCACAGCATAAATGACATATTTTTGGTACAGCACGATTTGCTCTTCATAATTTTATATTAAATTGTATTTTTAGGTTTTATAGTTTTTTAGTATAAATGAATACTTTGCAGTACATTCTGGTACATCAATGATTCATTTAACAACTTTTAAAAGAAATTAGATGTTATCAATGAATAATTACGCACCAGGAGGAGTGTCAGTTTTCAGAATACATTCCCAAAGCTGGACATCGCCATCCAGTGGTTGAAATTGGGTGTAAAATTATATAGCGTTCCATTCATGTAACTTTCTATGCTGTTTATAAGGTACAAGCATAAGAAAACCATAAGGCATGAGGCAGAAGAGACTCTTGATGTTCCATGCTCAGTGAAAACAGTTCAGATCTTGTATTAAGCACTGTGATATTATGATTACTGACACATGATTGCCTATGTTCTGCAAGTGTAATAGTATAATTTGACCTGGCTGGTGGTCCAGGATCAGTGTGGGGTCTAAAACATCAAGCTTTGAGAACCATAAAGTGCATGCTTTGGTTGTCATGGATTCAATGAAGTGATGCTGGAAAGGAAAGTCATCAGACTTGGTGTCATGAGTAAACCAGAGCCTACTATAACAAATTGTGAAAACGAGGAGATGGTGGTTTCTCATGGATTGATTAGATTAGATTAGATTAGATTAGATTAGATTAGATTAGATTAGATTAGATTAGATTCACTGATGCCATGGAGAAATTCTTGTGCAAATAGCCCAAATGTAGAGCTACGACAAACATGCATCTAGTGGAAAACAGACAAGGTGCAAAGACAGTACATGCCACAACGTCAGACAGCTGTTTGAAGGATCATCACATGACCACGTGAGAATGGTCCAAAATCCAGACTCCTTACAGAACACTCAGGATGACACACTCTGTGAGTTTAATTCTCTTGTTAATTCGTAATATTTAAGAAAAGAATGAATATGAAAGGTATGAATATAGCAAAAAAAATAAAAAATCAAAAATGGGGAAGGTTACTCTCAATGTATCTAAATTTGTTTTGAAAATGGAGTGAGGTAAGGACCGAAAAAACGGCGATGTACTGTAACCGTAAATCTTGCTGATGTCAAATGACATCAAATGACCAGCAGGGGACAGTAAAGACTTCCATTCCACTGACTATATTGTCATTCAGTCATACATTTTGATGCCTTTGTCTACAACTATTGCAAGATCTACAGCGGTTTTTAAAATGTGGTTTTTTTTTTCTCATCTCAAAAGATTTGTGTAAATTAAGTGCATTTCTGTTGCTATTGTGTATAATGTGATAAAAGTGGTATGTGTTTGAGAAAGAGGTTAATATACACTAATAAGCCATAACATTAAAACCAGCTGCCTAATATTGCATAGGTCCTCCTCATGCCACCAAAACTGCTCTGACCCATTGAGGCATGGACTCCACAAGACCTCTGAAGGTGTCCTGTGGTATCTGGCACCAAGACGTTGGCAGCAGATCCTGCAGGTCCTGTAAGTTGTAAGGTGGGGTCTTCGTGGATCAGACTTGTTTGTCTAGCACATCTCACGGATGCTCAATCCAACTGAGATCTGGAGATTTTGGAGGCCAAATCAACACCTTGAACTGTTTTTCATGTTCCTCAAACCATTCCTGAACAATTCTGGGGAAATTGTGTTGTCATGAAGGTGTGTACTTGGTTTGCAGCGAAGTTTAGCTAGGTGTACTTGTCAGAGTAAAATCCATATGAACGGCATCTCTTCCCCAGTTAAATGATCTGCATGAACCTGAGCATTCACATGATGTAACAGCAAATGTAACTCGTCAGAATAGGCTACTTTTTGTCACTCGTACCCATTGTGGGGGCTTTTGGCGGTGGACAGAAGTCAGCATGGGCACTCTGACCAGTCTGTGACTATACAGCCCTAATATGCAGCAAGCTGCGATGCACTGTATTCTGGCACATTTCTACCATAGCCAGCATTAACTTATTCAGCAATTCGTGCTACAGTACCTATGCTGTGGGATAGGACCAGACAAGCTAGCCGTCGCGCCCCACGTGCATCAGTGAGCCTTGGGCACCTATGACCTCATCACCGGTTCATTGGTTGGTCGTCCTTGGACCACTTTTGGTAGATACTCAGGTATGGACCACTGCATACTGGGAATTCCCCACAAGATCTGCCGTTTTGGAAATGTTCTGACCCAATTGCCCAGCCACCGCAATTTGGCCCTTGTCAAAGTCACTCAGATCCTTACACTTGCCTATTTTTCTTAGTTCTAACACATCAGCTTCAAGAACTGACTATTGACTTGCCTACTAGCTAATGTTGCCCTTGACAGGTGCCATTGTAACGAGATAATCAATGTTATTCACTTCACCTGTCAGTGGTTTTAATGTTATGGCTGATCAGTGTTTATGGGTGTTTACATCATAGATGTAAAATGCAAGCTATGTGATTATTTACTTTAATTATAAAATGCTTACACCCCTGGCTATAGCTCAGGTACTCACAACATAAAGCCATCAAATTTACTCCGGCACACCCCCTCTGCCTTGGGGCTGATCTTCTGGGAAAGATGCCTATCAATAAATGCAATTTGTGTAAAAGTGCCGTGACTTTTCCTGGCATATCTGCAGACTTTGCTCCGTGTGACGCGTGCAGAGGTCAGGGGCGCCACAAGGGCGGCGATGTGGCTCCTGCCCAGACTGCAGGCAAGCCAAAAACGGGAGGGCCTGGACTAATTTCTGAATGTCACTTGCCTTCTTTGTGAATCTGAAAACATTAATTCAATGTCACATACATATAGTCAGGAGTTATTTAATTTGAAAAATCATAAAATAATAAAAGAAAAAGTTCATTTTTTCCTGTGTTTGTATATATTTTTCTCCAGAAATTCACACAGGGACGATGCATAAATTTCACTGATATTAGGCTAAGATATACCACGACTGTTTATTTGTACTGTAGCCTATATTGTGCAGTACGTACGTGTATGACGTACATGCTCACGCATTATTATGATGCAGAACCGAGTTTTCAAATTTAATATGTTGTTTGCATCACTTCCATAGTAAAACAAAATCGCTGCCGTAAAAAACCTCATTATGAATCCTACTGGGTGGGGAACAGCTTGACCGATGCTCGTAAACACTTCTGAAAGCGTTATAATTTTGTAGGATGTTAATTCTTCCCTCGCCCGAAGTCAATGGAGACACTTACTGCCAAGTTACTGGCGGGCACAAATGTCAAGTCAAAAAACATCTATTAGTCCTGTCAATGACAAACTGCGATAATGTGTTTTCAGTGACGGAGCGCCACAATCTCTGGACGTTCCAAGTTCAAGCATCCGCCCATTTTCTAACCTTTATATGCAGTTAAGGGTGGTGGCATTTTAAAGTTTAGTTTCCTTTAGAAGTTCTAGGCTAAAAAGCTACTGTTTGCGCTCGGTCTAATCTGTAAACAAGGTCACTTCCCAGGTGAGTTTTATCCGTTCATCTGCACATGTCCGCAGAGCGCAGTCTCCGGCGTCCCTACTGCGACGCGGCGCTCATACTGTATATTCACGTTCATTTGGCGCTCGGCGATGGCAGGTAAAGGTTTCCAGTCGTTTGGTGCAACATTAACTATTACCCCGAGAAAGAAGGGAATTAACAGGTGCACCAAAAAGGACGCGGCACATGTCTGGTGAAACGGATAAATACCAATATATCTAGGTAAATAAAGTGTCCGTTTTCTGTTTGCCTAAGGTGGTGAAGCTGCAGAAGCCAGCAATCCCACTGATTCTTTACACCTGCGAAGTTTCTAACGCTGCTTATCTGCGATATCATTTGTAGGTAGTTAATCGTCCGTTTAGGCTAGAAATGTTTATGGGTCACGGACACGAACGGAGTCATATACGCTACACGTTTTTTTTTTTTTTTTGTCACCCGCACACAGTAAAACTGACAAACCATAAATTGTCTTTTACCACGAACCAAGAAAAAATATATAAAATTCCATTTTAAAACTCACATTTAAAAAAGTCCAATATTAATGCGCCGAACTTAATAACGTCTAATTCCAAGAGGCCAATGCTGTTCAATTCGAGTTAAAAATGGGATAGTAAAACAAGTTTATTACCTTGTAATTGAAATTGTTACAAATGATAGTGAACAGATGCATTTAAACAATCTGTTCCATTGTAATTATTTAATTTACACATATGGAGTAACCATAAATCAGTCAGCGGCAGCAATCTGAAATGTAATCTAACTCAGCCGTAATTTACAATTCTGGCATCCTTCTCAAGAATATTAGCGGTCTCAGCCTCATTATCTTTTTAAAAATGCTGCAGTCACCCAGCAAATTCCCCTTTAACAAGCACATTCAGAAAAATGTAAGCATCAGTATTCAGGGTTAATGCTGTCCATGACAGTCATTTTGCTAGTCAACACGCACAAGTTTGTAATTATATCTTTGTGGGGACTCTCCATTCATTTCTATGGGGGAAAACTCTGATCACAACATGACGACCTTAACCCCTATCCAGCCCCAACCTTAACCGTAAGTAGCCAAACAAAAAGAGATTTTTGGCATTATTACTTTTCTGATTGCATTCTCGGATCTTTGTGGGGACCTGAAAAATGGTCCCCACAATGTCAAAAACAGGTTTTTATTACATTGTGGGGCACATTTGGTCCCCACAATGTCATATGAACCTACCCCCCCCCCCCCACACACACACACATACACACACACATGCACACACACACTGTATCGACAAAAGTATCAGGACACAGTGTGAAATCAGTGTGGTTCATTAAGACCCATTGCCACAGGTGTATAAAATCAAGCCCCCCAGCCATGCAGTCAGGTTCACAAACATTTGTGAAAGAATGGGTCGTCCTGAAGAGCTCAATGAATTCAAGCATGGTACTGTCATAGGACGCCACCTTTGCAGTAAGTCAGCTTGTGGAATTTCTTCCCTGCTAGATATTCCATGGTCAACTGTAAGGGGCATTATTGCAAAGCAGAAGCGTTTAGGAACGACAGAAACTCAGCCATGAAACGGCTGATCATGTAAAGTAACAGAGCTGGTCGCCGAGTGCTGAAACCCATAGTGTGTAAAAGTCACCAATGATCTGACTCAGTAACTGCAGAGGTCCGAACTTCCTCTGGCATTAACCTCAGTACAACAACTGTGCAGTGGGAGCTTCATGGAATGGGCTTCCATGGCCGAGCAGCTGCATGCAAGCCTCACATCACCTAGTTTAATGGCAAGCATCAGATGCAGTGGTGTAAAGCATGCCGACACTGGGCTCCGACTGCGTCATCTGTGGAGTGATGCCAGGTATAATGGCATGGGGTCATTTATTAGGGGTTAGGGTTAGGGTTAGGTCAATTAGTTCTAGCAAAGGGAACTCTTAGTGCTTCTGCATACCCAGACATTCTGGACAATTCTATGCTTCCAACTTTGCAGGAACAGTTTGGGGAGGACCCTATGTCTATGCCCCAGTGCACAGAGCATGGTCCATAAAGACATGATTAGGTGAGTTTGGTGTGGAAGAACTTGGCTCACAGAACCCTGACCTCAACTCCACCGAACACCTTTGGGATGAACCTTTGGGATGAATGGAGATTGTGAGCCAGGCCTTCACATCCAACATCAGTCCTTGACCTCACAAATGCTCTTCTGGATGGATGTCATAGACACACTCCAAAGTCTTCCCAGAAGAGTGGCACCTCTTATAGCTGCAAATGGGGGACCAGCTCCATGTTGATGCCTATGGATTTGGAAAGAGGTGCCATAAAAGTTCCTGTGGCTGTAATGGCCAGGTGTCCCAATACTTTTGCCCATATATAGGATGGATGGATAGTCATTGCTTTTGCGCAGGGGGTCCCACAACCCCCTGCTACATCTTCTTATTTGCTCAAAGAGGCTCTGGATCACTTACAGTCTAATGGCGTTTGGGCTGATGTGGACCTGCCAGTCTGTCTTGAAGCTGAAGTCTATTTTTTCAGGAGGGGTGGGGCAGGGCTGGTAGCGAAGCCGACAGCAGGGGAAATGCCAGCAGTCTTCTTTTGTTTCTGCCCACCATCTGTCTTACAAGCCTGCTCAGAGATGGCTATGGCACCGTGAGGGATGATCCCAGGGTGTCATACGGCCCCAAGAGAGAAACCGACCCACCAGCTTCCTGAGCAGACTTATGTATTGGATCCACATTGTTGAAAGGAGTATTTTACTTTTCATCTTACTCATTATACCCTTTACAGACTTCGTTCCGTTGGAAGTCACAGGCAGATCTTCTCCAAACCACCCTAGACATAATTACTTCCTGGTCCTACAGGAAGCTGAAACATCTGCCCGTATGTGTGATGAATGCTGTTGGAAGCTGTGTCCCCCCCCGGACCTGATAATGGGTTGTTCTATGTACATTGAATGTTGTTGACATAGTAGTTAATCAAGATGGACTCACCGAATAGTGGGGTCGCCTCCCGTATGTTTCCATGAGAGTGTGCTTCTCTGATTCATGGCCACTAATTGCTGGTCGCAGTTCTGAGAGGGGGTTGAAGTGTCTGTGACCTTTTCCACTGACTCCTAGGAGCTCCTGAGTGCCAGACGGGGCAGCAGAGCTGATTTTTTAGTGCACTGGGAATCCCCGGACAAAACATTTCTCCCTTGAAGTGACAGAATGTTGCTTATCACACTCTGTAGCCTTGGGGCTCCCAGCCACAGTGAGCTCATGACAAGCTGTTGGGAGTTTTACTCACACAAAAATGTTCTGAGAGCAGAAGGAACAATTATGATGAGGGACCAACACCTCTGATTGGTTGGTCTTGCCTCCATTAGTTGCTCGGACCCACCTCCTCTACAGTTTGATTGGTTATCTCTCTGAAGCAATCTTTGTTCCCTCTGCCCTCAGAACATTTTCGTGTAAGTAAAACTCCTATGAGTCTCATGACAATCCCTGGAGTCTAAAGTCTAGTTTATACTCCTCAAGACCTACGTCCCATCTCACCCCCTTCTATCTGCAATCTACTGCCATTTGGAGCTCCCTCCACCATGTGAGGAGTGTCACTCCAGATGGTTCCCCGGTGGTGGAATGAGCTGCTGAACCTCACACAGTCATCAGACTCCCTCTATACCTTCAAGAAATGCCTCAAGACCCATCTGTTCCAGGAACACCCCTTCTAGCCCGAAGCCCCTTTGATTTCCTTGAATGTTCTTATGTTGCACTTCCAATCCAGTTTTATTATGTTCTTGCTTTGTTAGAAGTTATTGTGTAGCTCCTGCTCCGATTCTGCTTACACTTGTACATAGCTGCCCTTATGCTTAGTCGACTCCTTGACAGCATGAATGTTTGCGATGTGCTCTTTTCCTCGCTTGTGTGTCGCTTTGAACGAAAGTGTCTGCTAAACACGTAAATGTACTTTATAAATGTAATCCGTGGATCAGTTTTGGGAATAGTGGGGCTGTTCCTACATGATTATTAGAATTACACTTGTTAGCCAATATTAGGTACAGCTACGCAGCACCAGTAACACCCCCCCCCTTTTGTCCAGATCTGAGATGCTGGAGTCACCACGTCTGGCACCAACAACCACACTGCATAGGAAATCTCGGGGACCACCTGTCTTAGTCATTATAATACTTAGCCGCCCGGCAACTGAACCATTTGGAGCCGACCTGCAAGCTGTTAGTGTGCGTATGTGCAGGCACATGCAGAGGCACCTTAACGTTGCCAGAGGACCCAGAGCTGTTTGTTGGGTGGGGGGGGGGGGAGTAAAAGTTATTGAATCATAAGGGCGGCAGAGGCAGTAAAAGATGCCGGCCGTAGCGACGGTAACAGCATTCGAAAAGGGGGTCCCTGTTTGAGACCCCTGGGCTTCAGCCACATGAGTCATGGTTTGGAGAAGCAGGGTTTGCGCATTAAGTAGCAGTGGCTGCTAATAAAGGGCTCACTGAGTGAATGCTATGTTTATTTTGCATGCAGTTCAAGGTTACTAAGTTATTTATTATGTGGTCGTGTCACTTCCACGCTAACAAAGAATTATTATTTATTATATAGGCATAGTAGAATGCAGTTCACAGTTTCTGCATCAATCCATGGAAATCCAGCCATCTATATATCCATCCATCCATCCATCTTCCAACTCACTTTCAGTGCAGGATGGCAGAGAGCATGGAATCCTGGGAAGCAGAGGGCACAGGGTCAGAGAGGTCATGGACAGGTCATATGGGCAATACAGAGACACCATCACACCTAACTGCATGTTTTTAGCACTTTCTGACATTTTTTCCCCCAAACAAAAACTTTTTAAATAATTTAAAATGTTTTCAATTTGTATAGCGATATGAAATGAAATTGTTCTCAGTTCAGTGCAGAAGTATTTTAAATGAAGGTAAGTTACAATAATTTACATTTCATCAGATATTTTTCATCATTATGGTCTCTGTCTATAATTAACTGGCCAATTAGCTAGATATAAATACGGCTGCATTTTAAATCCAAATGGCTTTTCGTCCTCTACAATGGTCACTGACTCCTAGCTTATGATCAGAGGATTGTGGAAAATTGGCTGTAACAAAGGAATTTTGCATAGCCTGTATCGTGCTGCCATTTCCGTGATGCTGTCCAACGGATGTGAATAACTGCATAAATACGAGGCGAGGAAACCGCGTCGAGCAAAAAAAAAAAGGAAACATATAAGAAAGGGCTGAACTGTATTTAAATCCTCTTTTTATTTGTATTGTGGTATACGTAGCCGTTAATTATGTCAGCAATGTTTCCATAAAACTGTTATCTTCCGAAAGATTTGCGCAGCCTTCTTACCCTGCGCATTTTTAATGAATTAATTAGTCGATCGTTGTAATTACTGTTTAAATGGTTGTTAATGAGCCCAAAGGCAAGTGAGTCGCACTCATCCAAATTAGACTGACGAGGCACGGAGCCAGGAAGGTCCAAATGAACGGAGGGAAACGGACCCCAACCGCCTGTTAGTCAACACGCCTCCGGAGGAGGCAATTATACGGCGAGGTCCGAAACAATCCACAGATTTAGCAACTTATGTTTATTTTTAAACAAATTAGATCGTGTTTATAAAACAAGCTCTTGAACTGCAACAAAATATAGAAGAGTCTTCCATTCTGGCACTATGTTGCATCAAAATTAAGACAAACAGGAGTGTGTACAGAGAGGGACAGGGATGGTATTAGATGTTATCAAATGAAATAAATTAACAAAGCTTCCGGGCAGATAAACATATACTCTGCTTAAATTATGAGACTTCTTGGAATCACTTTGGATCAGTGATTTCTGTTCCCCTAAAACACATATGAAATAAACCCTTTATTAAACAATTTCACTCCTACCGTACTGTTACAAAAGACAGCTTGTTTTAATTTGTTTCTATTCAGAAACAAACATTATGACTAGTAGTAAAAAAAAATAGATGTATATATGTCTGATTTTTTAAAAACCATTAACCACACTTGTGTTCTTAAAGGGATTGGGTTCTGTTGCTTTGAGTCTTGCAGGATCGTAGGCCTCCTTCCCGCATGAGCCAAACCCCAGGCCACCTTCCCTTTTACCATCCAGGGGATGTTTGCCACTGCTGCTGGGTAAAACGGCCCCACGCAGCTTCTGTTGCCGCTCAGCCCCTCCTTTAGGGCACCTGTCCCTGTGCTGTTGGGGCGTCACCGGTCATGGGTCACCGGTCAACGTTGAAAGGTACCAAGTTGCTGTCGTCATACCTGCTCCGCAGGGGGTCACCCGGAGTTGACAAAGCTTTACAGCTGCCGCAGACCTAGGGGCACGTTCTGTGGTTGCCTAGCAACCGTACAGTTTCCTGAAGTCGCTGTTACTCCCTGGTGAATCACGGGACCTGGGCTGCCTTAGCCTGTGCCGGAGAGTGACGGCGCTCCGGGGTCACATGTGCGGCCCTCCATTGAGGCGGAAAACAAAAGACTCCGGCAGCTAGGCTAGAGACAGGGGCGGAGCCACCGGGGCAGGAAATTGAGCGGTGCTCCTCAGCTTCCCTGATTGCCACCAGGTGTCACAGAAAACGTATTTGCAGGAGGTCACTTTGCACGGGAACGCCTCTGTGTGTGTGTGGATGTGTGTGTGTACCCAATCGTGGAACATGGAGTAATCTGCATCAAACCCTGCATGAGGACTGTCAGCTCGTTAATTAACAGTCATTTCCTTGGTCTCTGCAGCCAGCTGCCGGCCCAACTGAACCGGCGAGGGGGGGCCCACCATGGCAAGGATTAGAAAACGTGACAAGGCAAGGCCACACTTACTAACTCAGTCATGCTTCTCTCCAGGCAGAAACGAACTGAATGTAATTATTTTTATATGAAATATTAATAACTGCCTCACGTTTTTTGCAGACACTTATTTAAATTGAGTTCTAATTAATGCCCCTGCTTTCCTTATTATTTGTTGCGTGGCTGTGTTTGGGGGGTGGAGGGGGGGTTTACTCTTTTTTATGTGGCGATGAAGGGCTGAGATGTTCCAGCCCATGGGAGATCACACCCACCCACAGGGGTTAGGGGGCGAGGGGGTAGAGGGGGGGTTGCAGTGAGGGGGGTGCAGTGAGGGGGCGTGCAGCTAGGGGGCGTGCAACTCACGCTGCACCCGCCGCGATAAACTATCGGAATCAAACGGCATGTGATTGATGGGCTTTCATGAATCTTACATTGTCGGTAATTTTTGTTTGATTAGCCGCAGGGCAGAAAAACATCAGACTAATGTATTTTCAGAGCTGGAAACATGTCAGTATGTGACAAGTGGAAAAAAAAAACTCCACATTGAGAAAAACCTTTTATCTGTGAGTGAGGGCCTGAGCTCACGGAATGGCCCGGGCTGGGCCTCCCAACGGTGCACATTTCATACATTATTCATATATGAACGTATTGAACTTGGAACATCTCTTTGGCACAGTTTTGTGGAGCTTCTGCATCATATGGAAGGTTTACGGTCGTCACAGGGTCTTATTTTTAAGACGACGTGGCTAAAATAACCAAAGGAGTCTGGATTGTATCAGATTCGACTTGGGAATGTAATTTTCTATCCATGAAATGTGAGCAACTTTTATGCAACGAAGTCAAGCCAACAAAGCATGGCTGCACCCGGGTCACGTGTCTGTGTGACGACTCAGAGCCAAAACGAGGGGCCCTTCAATTAGCTTTCCACCATCAATGCGATAATTGGCAATAAGGCCAAATGAGACTGACGAACTCTATGGGAACGTGGGGTCCGTCCGACCCCATATCCACGTATTAAACCAATTAATCAGTTTCCATGTGATGCAGAAATGCTCCCTCGCCATCTGCTCCGAGGTTCTCCACGGTGATTCTTTCAACGCTTCCTGACTCTCCAGTCTGACGCAGGAGTGATTCCGTCTCAAGTGCACTACGGGCAATTTTCTTAAGAAAAAATCACACACTTTGTCGTAGCTCTCCGGAATAATCAATTTTGGCCGCACTGATCTGGACCACAGACCACATAAAATTCCAGGATTGCCGCCTGTGTCCTGCTGTCACTGTTTATGTTTCCCCCCCGATTCTGCTAACTTACTTCAACAAACATTCATTAACTGTTGTCCAAATATATTAGCTCACCTGGGATGAAATTATATTAATTCCTGTCTGATGACAGTAATCATAATTTAACGCACCATGTCGTAATGAATACAGCAAAATTATATACACATATACATGTATACAAACTGATATAATTATATGCATTATATTTATATATGTATGTAAATAAGAAAAGACGGAAAAAGGCAACTTTTTTGAGTTTGCTCATGTGATGTTCAGACCTATGGCCAGAAATTAATTTCATGGGGGGTCTGGCAAAACTTCTGACAGGTCTCAGTGGATTTTGAGGCCCCTTTGGGGGGGGGGGGGGGGGGGCTGAAGAAAATTTCGAGGGGGTTCGGACTCAAGTAGCAGTATTAAAGTAACCATATTAAACACTAAATATTATGCATGGCAAATTACTGAGCACCTTACCAACACAGTGTTATGTTTTTCAGCACCGGTGAGCGAGGTATTAAATATAGCACCTTCTCCAATCTAATCGAGGGCTTCAGCATTCAGCTCTTACAGAGTGCAGCACCACAAGGCACACAATAGACCAAGCTAGCCTTATTGATTTTGAGGGCTATTTCCAAAACGTCTATTTCTCCCCATTTGCAAACCATAATGCGGGGCCCCATCCCTGCCTGCATTAATGCTTGCGGTCCACTGCCATAATAGGCCCACTTGAGGATGACACATTGACATTACGGCGGTCGCAGGCAACAATCCCAAAACATTATTTTCTGCTTTTCACAGAAAAAAGCTAAATAGGGCTCTAATTATGATGACCTTCCTTGAAAAAGGCTGGGTGGTAATTGGAAAACGGCTCTGGAGTGTAGCCATTCGCAAGAAGTGCTTTGGAGAGAGGTTCAAATGGATTGGGGGGGTGGGGGGGCGGAACTTGCGTGTCTGTTTTCTCTGGTCGAATCCATTCCCCTGCACCTGTTCTATTCTCACTGTGTCCCACCCCAGGATTATCTAAGCATGTCAAAAAGGCACCCACAGTTGCTTGGGGGAGGGCAAGTACACACACTGGATGAGAGGCTGTGAGGCCCCGATTGGATTAACCAATCAGTGTTTTTCACCTCATTCAACCCATCCCCAGCCCCCCCCCCCAATATGAAGCACGGTGAGCCAGCCCTCACACTCGGCGTCTCTGAGGTACGCCTGCATCCCGCCAACCCAAAACGTCTCCCCGCTGAAACCTGCGAGAGGTCAGACATCCAGATATCTCCCCTGCACCAAAAAAAATGCATTATTTGGAAGTAATTAGTCAATTAAGTTCCTTTATAGAAATGGCTTCTTTCAGAAGTGTGTCATTCATAATAACCGGAGATAATCTGAGCGTAAAATTGGATGAGGAATCCATAAGGGTTCAGTGTCATTGTGAATCCTGCCTCTCTTAGCCTAGATTTTTGGTTGGGGGAGAGGTGTCTCATTTGGGGTCACCACACTGCAAGTCTGGCTGTACGGGGTTTACTGTCTCATTTGGGGTCGCCACACTGCACGTCTGGCTGAACGGGGTTCACTGTCTCATTTGGGGTCGCCACACTGCACGTCTGGCTGTATGGGGTTTACTGTCTCATTTGGGGTCACCACACTGCACGTCTGGCTGAACGGGGTTCACTGTCTCATTTGGGGTCGCCACACTGCATGTCTGGCTGTATGGGGTTTACTGTCTCATTTGGGGTCACCACACTCCATGTCTGGCTGTACGGGGTTCACTGTCTCATTTGGGGTCGCCACACTGCATGTCTGGCTGTACGGGGTTCACTGTCTCATTTGGGGTCGCCACACTGCATGTCTGGCTGTACGGGGTTCACTGTCTCATTTGGGGTCGCCACACTGCATGTCTGGCTGTACGGGGTTCATTGTCTCATTTGGGGTCGCCACACTGCATGTCTGGCTGTACGGGGTTCACTGTCTCGCGGGTTTTGACCACCGTCCTTCACGGTCCTCCTTTACTCCAAAGCAGCTGGAAAGCTCAGAATAGCCGCATTACGGAGCAAGGAGCAAAAATGGCGGACAGGGTGCGAGTGAAAGGGGCTTTAAACAAACCAGACTGCGTCTCTTTCCAGACATTCCAATTGTCTGCCTTATTTACATATTTTAATTTAAAATCCCAAATTAGCAAAAGGCAAACTGTTTCCCCTCCCCTCTCCCTTTTATTACGCCACTAATAGATTTTAATCTTTTGTTCTTTGACTTAATTTTCTTCAGGCTCATCAAAATGTCAGACTGCAAGCCCCTTCTCTCGGAAATCTTTACAATAGAGAGAGAGAGAGAGAGAGAGAGAGAGAAGGGGGAAAAGAAAAGAAATAAAAATCTGCACACTCAAGCGCCCCCCTCCCGCCTTTTCGCCTTTCAGGTTTATTAATCCAAAAGCAGAAGTAGAGGGGGGGGAACAGAGAGGAAATCGGGTGAAAGCAGTTTTGTGTTTCATTTTGTTTTTTTTTTTTTCCAAACTGGAGGGGAAAAAAAAGGAAATCAATTATGGAATGCACCTGAATATTATTTCCTGCCCCCCCCCCCAACCTAAAAAAACCAAATTACTCAGCAAACTTATCGCTTGCCATTGCAAGACTGGTATTAAAGAAAACAATCAAGGCAGTGGGATTAATCTCTGACAGACGCCTTATCTTTCTCCTGCACCTTTTTTATTTTCCGATGAGCCTCTCCTTGCTGCTGCCACATTGTACCATACCTCACTGCCTCCTTTCATTTTCTCTCCGGCCCGCCGCGGAAGACCTCTCAGTTTATTAAAAAACCTTTATTTGTGAAGAACAAAGGGGAGAGGAAGGCAAACAATAAGGTCAGGCAATCTCCTTTCTGCTCACAGTCGCTCACCTGTTATTCAGAGCGTTATCAGTGCGGGGGGTTCGCCGCCGTTGAGAATGGGGTCCTGACAGCCCCCGCTTTTAGAAGCTGATTGACGTACATCAACCTCTGCCCAAGGACCTTTTGCCTTTTGCCGTGGCTCATATCGGGAAGGGGGACCGGGCTGATGTGGAGGGGGTGGGGGGACATTCGGGGTGATGTGTCCGCATTCTGGTGGGTCCCAAGGCTGAGGAAGGTGACTGCTTCTTGCCAGGTCTTGCTTTTTGCTCCTCCTATTGGAGGACCAACTGTTGAGAAATGACACGCTGTCAAATATGGCCCTTATATCTGTCCATCCATCCATTTCCTGCAACCGCTTGTCCTATTCAGGGTCGGGGGGGGGTCTGCAGCCGATCTGGGGGGCCATGGCGTACAAGGGCAGGGAACAACACAGGATAGGGCAGTAACCCATCATAGCGCACACTTACTCACTGGTCCTAATTTTTATGTATAACATATATTTCGTTACTGCGATGGGTTGGCACCCCATCCCGCGACCCTGCATAATAAATGGATGGATATATTTCTTAATATTGTATAGTTATGATTCTTTGTTGTGGCAAGATGGGTTTATGGGTTGGACTTTTGTCTCACACCTGCAGGGTGGGTGGAGGTGGGTTCAGATCCCTCCCTCAGTGTCGTGTGGCTGTGTGTTCTCTGCTTTCTCCCAGAAGCTGAAGATGTGCAGTGAGGTGATGGCATGTGAAGGACTGGCATCCCATGTAGTGTGACTCACTGCTTTAAGCCCTCTGCCGTGGCAGGTGCCCTGAACCCAGCATGACTGATGACATAAGCTACTGGAGGATGGATGGTTGTTGTATTGAGAGCCACAGGGGGTCCAGAGCCTATTCCAAAGGCTACGGACACGACAGAGGGGTGCCGACACATCGCAGTCCACCTCGGCATGTTTTTTGGACTGTGAGGTGAAGCAGAGAACTTAGAGGAAACCTCTTGACAACATGGGGAGAAGATACAAGCTCAACACACATCCCTCCAGTCTTTATATTATATGCATTTTTTTATACCGTCTCCATAGCTACATCACAGAGAAGGGGAAGACGGATCTTTTTGTGCTGAATTTCCCAATTATCTTTATATAATTGTTATAGGAAGATTACGGATCTTTACTGATGGAATAGGTACGTAAGGCTGAAAATGTACCCCAGCAGACTGACAGCAATGAGTCAAACCCATGTGCTGCTCAGTATCACCAAGGCCCCAAGGATTCCTGAGTTAAGCAGCGTCTCACCAGAACCTTCTGGAATATATGATTGGGTTGCTCAGTTTGGGGCGCCAGGTTGTAATTTCATTTAACTGGATTTTGATAATCCTCCGTCTTTTAAGAGTACGGCATAATCCTCGGCATATGGAACACGTCCTCCTGCTGGGGAAGCTCAAACATATCCGTTGCATCCAGAAGGGCTGTGCTTTTAGCTGGTAGCATAGCTGCTAAGGCAATACCATCATCAAGATGAAGGTTGTTGGTTCAAGTCCCAGGAGTGTGTGCTGCGTTGCACTTAACCTAAATTGCCATAATGAAACACACTGCTGTATAAACAGGTGAAATTGCAAGTTGCTTTGAATGGAGCTGTTATCTAAGCAACAGGATCGTTTAAAAAGAGGTTCTTCCATCCGAAGGTGCTGTGAGAGGGCTTGAGGGTGTGCTGTAAAGTATGAGAGCCCTTCATACTGCCAATGAAAACAACCCATACGGATCTTGTTCAAACACGAACTCTAGGGGTGTTTTTTCATGCAAATTGGAGCATAATCACATAAGAACCTGGCATCGCAAACCATATCATCCCCAAAATGTTGTACTGTGAAATCTGCTCTGAATTGGTTGTTTTTTTTGTTTTTTGTTAACGGGTGGCAAATAGTTGAGGTTCTAGGCTTGGCAGAGGGAGGTGTCCGTTTAACCGCCCTGGGAGATGGGGCGTCGGTAACAGATCCGTCTGACTCAAATGCATTAGAAGCATAATCTTTTGCATGTCAGATGTTTAGCCTGAAAATGTCTGCTAATTAATAATATTCAGTTGGATTAAAAAAACACACATGACGTGAATGTGTGCGTTGGAGAGCGGGAACACCTGAAGAAGACTAGTGCTCCAGAGGACAGAGCTGGATGTTCCAGCACACATACAGACCCCACCCCACCCCACCCCACCCCCCCCCCCCCAAATCGTACTCAGCATCGGCCGTGACAAGTGTTCCTGCTCACCTTCCTCCACCTTATCGCTCTCCTCCCAGAGACGACTCCTTGAGGCTGGCCCTCCAGTCCCGGTGACAGTCCCCCCCCCCCCCCATCCCGCCGTCTGGCTTCGTGGGGGCTGGCGTGGGCCTGGATGGCTCTTTTATCTGCCGGGCACCGGCGGGGGGGGAGGGGGAGGGGGCTGCAATACTGTGGCGGTCAGACAAATAAATAAATAAGGCCGGCAAGCATTCAGGACGACCCCCCCAAGCGAGATAGGGTCTCAGCCTTAATGAAGGTGAAGTAGCTCCGTCCTCATTTATAATTCAGCACCTTAAGTCCGTTTCTTTCAGGGTGTAGATGGAGAGACAAAGACTCGCACTCGGGCCTCGTCGCAGCGACCGCTCTTATTGTTTGATGTCGTTATTGAAGTAAATATACGCGGCGGACACTTGACACAGCTGTTAACCATGGAGCGTCTAAACGTGTAACTCGACATCAAACGCTATGCTAATCCTGTTTGCATTAGGGGCAGCCGCCGTCTGGGGAGGGGATGGCTTCCGGCCGGCACGTGGCACGGTTCACTCTCAGCAATTAATAAAGAACAATTTATGGACGACAATGTGAACCGTCCGTGTGTTTATGGAAGCTCTGACAGCTTGTGCACTGAAATTGCGGATGGAGAAGCTAAGCAGCGACGGCGGTGATTTCGAAGCAAGGAGCAGCTCGCCTCCCGTGAGGAAAACAGCCTGAAGCCAGGGAAGCAGGAGAGAGAAAGGGCTTCCTCGATATCGCACGATTCCCGGCAGTCAGCAGCAAATGCTTGACTGAGTGTCACGGAGCCATCCGATGAGAGACAACGAGCGCGAACGCGACGTAGAGCACTGTAGGTAACACCGTAACAGCAAATGAACCTTTAACACATTAGTCCTGATTTGTCACGGTTGTTTACGCCTGTTTTTCGGCCTGCCTGGCACTTTGCCCATATCTGCCCATTTCTGAGTCAGAGCCAAACACAGGAGAGCACTCAGCCGGTGACCCTTACAGACCCCGACCTCCCGTTTCCCCCGCGCTCCAATCGTGCCGCCCAGGGCCCTCCTGGAGACCCAGCTTCAGCTTCACTCATGACAGCACCATGATTCACTCGGACAAACCTGCCGCTTTGTTCCTTCCTCCGCTCCCGTGTACCGTATTTCGCCAAGAGTGCAGCCAGCATTTGCGATGCGAGCGCCGAGCAAATACAGCTAACAAATAAAAATCAATTTTCCAGCTCTTGACCTTTCCGGTGCCCTGTTCTTTTCTCCAATGAGCGCCACAGGGCTGAGCTTTTCGGAAACATGCAAGACAGGCTGCTTTTGGGGAGCCATGCCGCGACCGGTCAGCCGTGAGCCACGTTGGTGGTGAGCTCCTTCAAGGAGTCCATTTGGCCTGTTTTTTTATCCACCCGTTGGGTACCATGGACCTGCTCTACCTTCCCATCCCAACGCAATGAACCAGAAGATAGTTAACAGACTCTATGAAGGAAGGTGCTCAGAGCACAGGGGGAGTATGGAGACCGGCAGTCATCCTGACTCCCATAATCCCACTGTATTTGCCCACCACTCAGGCCTATCTACCTCTTGAAGTGAATCTTTGCCTTAGTGTGTCTATCATCTACTCCAGGTATATTAAAATCACGGTCCTCAGGGTCCGAGCCCTGCTGATTTTCCAGCCTTTCTTTACCTGTGAGCTGGGCGTGAAGCCAAGCGGAATCAGTAATTATTAAACGAACTACCTGGAAGGACTGAAAACATGGCCTGGATTTGGAATGGAGGGCCAGATTCGAAGAGGCCTAGTCTCCGTTTATAACCGTCAAGCTACCTGCCATGTCACTGGCGCTTAGCCTAAAGAACTGGGAATGCGACGTGTCCAAAACAAGCATCTCTCCCAACCATTTTCTTTGATGGGTGGGGCTTTCACGTGACCCCCCCCCCCCCCCCCCCCCCACTGGCATGGCAGTAATTGTATTGCGTCTTTGTTCATTGGGGTAATGAAGTACCCTCCCCCCCCGCACCCTTGGCTTGCATCTGTCAGGTGCCTGCATGTGACCCCCCCTCGTCCGCCCCACCCACAAGGGCTAATGGCCCAGCTGTAATTCCCCGCTGCACTCCTCCGCTGCCTCCCGCCATTGTTTCGCCCTGGCTGGCCCTGTACGGCTGGCCCCTGGCAAGAGCAGGCGGCTGTGATTACCGCCTCCTAATTGCTGTGATCACAGTGGCGGACACCTGTCCCTGTGCCTGCCCAGCTCACACCTGAGACCCATCGGCCAGGCCGGGGGATAATTTCCTGCCCTGGGAGGTCTGAAGAGATCATTTAATAAATAACGATGCCCAGGATTCAGCCGATTGCACCTGCACCAATTAACTGGTTACTAATTAGTCAGCAAGAAAAGAAGGAGAAAAAAAAGGAGAATGGCGGAACTTGCTCTGCCGCTGCAAAGCCCACGGTATCACGCCATTGCGTAGTTCCGGGGAGACATGGCACCCTTCCCGGGACAGATCAGCCGTATCCCAGCCGGAAATAAGAATCCCCTTTCTTCTATTTTTTTTTCTTGCCACCCAAACAGTTTCACACCCTCCTCATTCCTCCCAGAATGCCGAGCATCGGCACCATGGCTCTTATTGAGACAATGGGTAACTCACAATGTCATGTGACACACACAAGAGGGTATTCATCAAGGGTGGGGGGACGGGGGGCGAACAAAGAGCCCTGATTCCCTCTACTCAACCTTGGTGCTTTTAAAAAGCCCCCCCTGCACCTGCAGCCACGCGATGCGTCCTGCTGAACAGGGGATTCTGTCTGTGTCCCAAGGCATTTCTCCTCGGCGGGGGGGCAGAGGCGGTGAGCTCCGCGGTAACAGGCAGGGACAGCGGACAATGCGTATTATTATTATTATTACTTTGTTTTCTGCATCAGTTCTGTCTTCTGATGGGAAGTATTCCACGTGGGGAGGGGCTGGCTGCTTGTTCTCCCTGCAGCTGCGCACTTACAGCTCCCGCTGTGTCATCGCGCTAAAGGAAACGGGGGTGGGGGGGTGCAGTCAAGCACACGAGAGGCCACACTGCTGCCTGCTGGCCCATTCCAGCGGCCAATGAACCTCACCGCGCTGTACTGACGCCCTCAGTTTCCGTCCTCCTTTGTTTGCTGGCATGGCGGGGGCATGGGGTGGGGGGGCAGCATGACATGCCTCTCTTAGCTGCCCTGCCACGACCCATCGTATTTATTATTTATAGTGGTGACTGCCAGTCGACTCCACTGGTTCTGCTGAATTCGCCAAGCTGGCTTTTCCTTCGCCGTGGATCTGGGTGCGGGGGGCCGATGGCGGGGGGTTCTCGGGCAGTGGCGGGGGAGGAGGGGGGAGCGAAAGGATGTGTTTGTGCCACTCAGTCAATGGCTAATGAGTAATCAGCTTTCACAGCTAGAGTGTTGGGGTGGTAATTCAGCAGCACGCCATGTTCCCAAACCGTGGAGTAGCGATTCATTAACGTGGAGACCTGTATAATCAAACAATTAGTGCTCTGTCTGACGCAAATGCATTCCTCTGATTAGTATGCGTGCTCCTTGACTGAACTTCTTTTTAGATTATCAGAGATGACAATCCGCTTCTCACTCACACAGTCGTCATCATTAAATATACAGGGTTAAAAACCCACCAATGAATATCCAGACTAAAGTGGGAGGATGTTAATGGGATCTTAATTTACAGACGACGACCTCTGGAACATCCCCTACTTCCCCTTTTTTTTAAAAAAAAAATCGAACCTAATCTGCTTCGTTCACGCAATAACCTGGAGGCTTCGACTGTGCGGCCTCCCTCGTGACCGCGCTTCAAAGCCCGAGTCATGTGACCCGGGAGCCAGCTCTCATTGGCCCACGTCTCATACACGGGTAATTTCCATCTGTGTGTAGGTATGAGCCCCGCCCTGGGCCACAGCGGGCCTATTGCCTTGAGTACCGCCCGCTCTGCTCACTTTTTTGTATCCTCCTAATATTATTCATTCTCTTAGCAACAGAAAGCGGAAAAATAACATGAGGCCAGACACAGGTATGACAACATCTGATCAATGAACCTGCCAGAAGGGGGGACTTATTTATTTTTCAGTGCCTGGGCTGATACAGCCCCCGCATGTATTACGTATTTGTGGTCCTGCTTTTGTTTTCCTTTTGTATTTTTTATTATTTCTGTGAAGGGTGTTTGCCCGCCCCCCCCCCCCCCCCCCACTCTCCCAGACATGTACTCTAACAGCGGTCAGCCCTGCACCATCTTATGGGACATCATAAAATAAAGCAAAAAGCGGTGGGCTTGACGTTTGCTTTGTGAGGGGAATCAATACCTTGGTGACCTTTCACATAAGCTGCCCTCCCCCCCCCCCCCCCCCCGCCCATCAGAGCAGGGTCTCGCTGCAAAATTCCTAGTAAAGGCAATATTGAGTTGTGAAACTTTTTTTTTTTTTGTGATGCTATATGTTGACTGACCCTCTCGGTGCCCCCCTCCCCCAGCCCCACCCATCCTGGACAGGTCCCTTGCACATGCCTCCCTACTGGATAAGTGGTTATAGATGATGGATGATGGAATAGCGTTTTCTACTGAGGTGTCCTGGGGTACCAGTCCCTGACAGACATCTTCTCCACACAGCGCTTGCTGTACGTACATATTACACAGCTGTGTTGGTGCCCTTGTTCAGCATTTATTTTAATAATGCTGATAATCTCCGCTGTCAATGGCACCCACTGATTAAACGAAAACCAAATGATAACGTTGGTGCTCCACGTTCACCGCCCAGCTTTAGGGATGGGGGTCGGAGGCCCCCTCCTCCATGAGCACACCCGTAGGCAGTGACTCACCCCGACCGGTTCCCAGCAGCTGTGCTCATCTCCTCTCTCCGCCGCCCTCCAAGGACACGTCTTTGCAGACAGACCGCGCTCCCGTACGAAGGCGCGCAGACACCATTCTTTGTGAATAATCCACACGGCGGGACAGTTTTGAGGCTCCCCGCATGATGGATGTTATTTCATAACCGAGGCTTCTGATGATTTCCATTGTGGCCAATGGAGCCGGATATTATGACAATATATTACTGAACTTATCTGCAGGAATCATATTAAAGGTAAATCTGCAGCATAGATAAATAATGCATAATATTCCGCTGTCGGCGCACATTAGAAACAGCCCAGAAGACAAAATTTAATTTAGAAGCCTCCCGCACCAGCAGTGTGTTATCGAGACGGTAGACTGAACTTAATCTAGCTGGGATGTAAATGGAAATAAATAAATAAACACACAATAAGATGGTGCCCGTGGGGAGGCAGGCAGGACGGCGGACTAGCAGGCGCAGAGATGAGGCAGTGGGACGGCAGACTAGCGCGTGTGGAGATGAGGCAGCAAGACAGCGGACTAGCGGACGAAGAGATGAGGCAGCAGGACGGCAGACTAGCGGGTGTGGAGATGAGGCAGCAGGACAGCGGACTAGCGGACGAAGAGATGAGGCAGCAGGACGGTTTGGCCCCTCTGACCGGGGCACCTCTTTTTTAACAGAGAGAGCGATGAGATGAGCAACCCAAATCCGAGGACATGATTGCCCTTTTTGACTGTCTGACGCTTTGACAGGTGGAGTCCCTTGTGATGAGGGGCTACCATCAATACTGTACAGACAGGCAAACGCCTTTTCATTACAGAGGGATCATCTTACACACACTTAAAGCCCCACAAAAGATACATGCACTCTGAAAATTTCAAATGTCAAATTATATACAGACACTCCCCGGGTTACTATGGTCCGTGTTACGATATTTCGACTTTACAGACATGGTTGGTTCCTTGAGTTACTTTTTCTAACTTTTCATCTCTTTTTCGAACTCTCATCATTCTGAAAGGTAATGTACTGTGTCCAGCAGAAAGCTCCAGAGCCGAGGAGCTGTTTAAACTCAGTCTCACTTATTGCCACAAGACAAATAATCTTTGTTAATTATTCTAAACGCACGGTGGCAAAGATGGGATCTGATGGAGCAAGCGGAGGGGAAGAGTCTGGCTTTGGGGTTGTTTTTTGTTCATTTTGAAATGCTTTTGCCGAAATGGAATTTAAAAAGAGCAGTTTGTCTCGTGACGAAAACATCTCTGTCAGTTTCAGCGTGGTGAGCGAGAGAGGAAGAGAGCCACTGGGACGTGTTTTCAGGCACGCCAAATCACAGGCTGTGTGAACGGTAGCGAAGACGTGTAATCGCACTCGTTTTAAAGCACCGGCTCCCGCTAATTCCTCTGTCGGGCCCTGGAGTTCGGTTGAGTCAGCGCAAATTAGCATGAATGATACCTCACTAATCTGACATATAGAGAGCAGCCGCCCGCGGGGGGAGCTCAGGCCAGAGGATGGGGCAGAAAGGACTTGCTGAGACAAGCCTAATGGGTTTATTAAGGCAAGAGGCTATATGCTGCCCTGTTTTCCATATCATCATATAATTGAGCTTTAAATTTACTTAATTACAGAAGCGTCGTCTGGATTATTGCTCAAAATCCGAACTGCAGCAATTCCTGCTGCCCCCACATTGCACCATGGGAGTTCCTGAAGGTTCCGCCTTGTTTACCTGACATATGCCTGCCGCATGCAACCAGCCCCTGGAGGCCTCCAAAGCAGGGTCCAATGGGCTTGGGTCTGGGCCTGAGCTTGAGCACCCTCCCCCCCTTCGGCCTGGGGCTGGTAGTTGGGGGGGGGGGTTGGTAATGATAATGGCTGACACAGTCTTCCCTAGTTACAATCCTCTGGCAGCACCGGTAGTCAACGCCTCTGTGCCTCTCATCACGTATATATTGCGCTGTTGCCAGCGCAACGTGCCCATCGCATCACTGAGGACTTTTCATTTCCTGTTTCTTTAACGAGCTGCGGCATGGGGTGGGGGTGGGGGGGGGGGGGGGAGCTCCTTTTAGACTCTCAGTGACACAGATAATGGCGGAGCTGATAGTGGTCTGGGAGACCGCGGCCACTCCGCGCACTGATTGGCTCTGATAACGTTTACTATGGAAACAGCGTGAGCACCAGCCGCCTCCCGCCGTACCCGGTCCTGCCGCCCCGGCGCCTTCGCCAGCTTGTTAGCGCGACACGGAAATGAAATCACAGGCTGCCGGCGCCGCCTGCCTGGCACTCGTGGTGAGGCGGGTGTCCTGCGGAGCCGTACTGGAGGCCGTGGCGAACCTAAAAAGTCAGAGTAACAAGGGTGTTGATTTAGGTATGAAACCAAATTACCGACACCCTTGTTGAGTAACCCCACTATTATTAACCGCGTAAGTGATTAACAAAGTCATGCAAGAAATGATGATTACGACATATAACAATATGTAAACAATAAGACACAAACAACACATGGTCATATTTTGGGTGTGACGCTGAAAAAAGAACACAACAGGACTAAAGGTTTTTTTAAAAAAGCCGCCCGATTCTGTGGAAAACAGGAGTAGATGCAGGAGTGTTACAGGGGCAACCGCAGTGACTGGGGTAATAGGAGTGAGGGGGGTAAATGAGAGGCTTGGAGAGATGGCAACGATGTGGATGACAGGTGTCAGAGGGGGCATCATGGAGAGATGCGTGCAGTTGATTGGGTGCGATTTCATCAGTGGAGGGATGCTGTGTCAATGAGGTGCTCAGTGTGGGCGGTGCTCAGTTCCTGCCAAAGCCCAACCCTTCGTGCAGAACCCGGAGCGCCTGGCCAACATGCTCCCCGATGGTATTAGACTCAAAATGAAAAACTTCTGAACCAGTCTGACATGCTTGATGACGGCATGCTTATGTTTGCCCAAGCATCATCTGAAGTGTAAATACAAACAATAACAAACGAATAAAAGGCGGATGAACAGCTGCTGGGGCGGCATGGTGGTGCAGTGGTTAGCACTGCATGGGGCGGCATGGTGGTGCAGTAGTTAGGGTGAGGGGGGCATGGTGGTGCAGTGGTTAGGGTGAGGGGGGGCATGGTGGTGCAGTGGTTAGCACTGCATGGGGCGGCATGGTGGTGCAGTAGTTAGGGTGAGGGGGGCATGGTGGTGCAGTGGTTAGGGTGAGGGGGGGCATGGTGGTGCAGTGGTTAGCACTGCATGGGGCGGCATGGTGGTGCAGTGGTTAGGGTGAGGGGGGCATGGTGGTGCAGTGGTTAGCACTGTTGCCTCACACCTCTGGGACCCGGGTTCGAGTCTCCGCCTGGGTCACATGTGTGTGGAGTTTGCATGTTCTCCCCATGTCGTTGTGAGGATTCCTCCGGGTACTCCGGTTTCCCCCCACAGTCCAAAAACATGCTGAGGCTAATTGGAGTTGCTAAATTGCCCGTAGGTGTGCATGCATGAGTGACTGGTGTGTGAATGTGCCCTGCGATGGGCTGGCCCCCCATCCTGGGTTGTTCCCAGCCTCGTGCCCTTTGCTTCCAGGATAGGCTCCGGAGCCCCCGCGACCCAGTAGGATAAGCGGTTTGGAAAATGGATGGATGGATGAACAGCTGCTGATCGATGGTTTTCAAGTTTGCCTGTATGCCAACATACACACACACACATACACAAAAATCGCACAGTAAGAATTTTACCTCACAATATATTTTTAATTACTTAATTTGCATTATTTTAACTGGGACTGCTAGCAAACAAAACAGCATCAACAAAACATAGTAGCGAAAAAAATGTTATAAAACATTAAAAAAATTCAATAATTGTACAGAGGGCTGGTACGGCGGTCAGCACTGTTGCCTGTAACTTCTGGGACTGGAGATCGAGTCTGTGCTCTGGCACCATGTATGCAGAGTTTGCATGTTTCCCTGTGGCGTTTCCTCTGGCTCAGGCACAGACTGGCTATCAGGAAGCTTGGGAATTTTCCTAGAAGGCTGTTCTTTCTTCCCCAACTCCAGCATCATATAGCCCATGGACAGGCAACCCTGATCCTGGAGTGCCGGTATCCAGCGGGTTTTCCATCCTACCCAGTCTGTGATGAACCACAGCTGATCTCAGGCAGATAGTAACTCATCAGGTAGGATGGAAAACCTGCAGGTATCGACACTCCTGAATCAGTGTTGCCTAACCCTGATATAGTCAGGGATACGAGGGGTGTTCAAACCGTCACTCGATTACAGGAGATGGATAGTCCTTTATTGGTGGCCAACTGCTTGGTCGTGATCGGACCCCCCCCTCCCCTAGTCGGCAGCAAAACATACCAATGGACACAAACCCCCAGTCTAATTCCCTGGCTGCTTTTTGTTGCCAGTCCACCCCTGCTCTGGGTTCTCTAGTTTCCCCCCACAGTCCAAAAACATGCTAAGGTGAACCGGAGTTACCAAATTGCCTGTAGGTGTGTGCACATGTATGTGTGGATTATGTTTGTATTTCATTGTGGGGACCAAATGTTTTCCCAATAGAAATGAATGTTGAGTCCCCACAAAGATATAATTACAAACCTGTGTGTGTGTGTGCATGTGTATGTGTGTGCTCTGTGATTGGTTGGTGCCCCACCCTGGGTTATTCCCTGCCTTGTGCCTATAGCTTCCGGGATAGGCTGTAGACCCCCGTGACACTGAATAGGACAAGTAGGTACAGAAAATGGATGGATGGATAGATGGATGGATGGATAGATGAAAAGATGGAGGGATGAATGGATGGATAATTATACAGAAACTCAATAACTGATAGCAATGTCATCCAGTCACTGCGATTTTGCTGTGTTTTCTTTTACCACACCCAGCAGGTGTGAGTGAAAATTAAATACCATTAACACAGTGGAACATGTTCAACCTGGGTTTGTACATCTCTGTCGAGCCAAGTGGGCGACCCAAAATAACCTGTCATTATATATTTTATTGCTTTATTTTCCTAGCAGTTTATTTCTTTCAAAGTGCTTTACAGAGCTTAAAAACATATTCAGAAATAGCATATTTATTCAGCTGGGTATGGACACTAAGCCCTCTGCTTTGGGGTAGTACAGTTTGCCTGCCACCGGACTTCGCTTTGCAGACTTTTGGACGTAGGTTCTTTCCTGTTGCTACCGTATTGGGCGCTGACACGAATATAATCACCTAGTGAGTAAAAATCACGCTCCAGAGCATCGTGCCTAAGACTCGCTGGCTATCGGAACTAATAGAGAGGAAACTAGACCATGCGCAACTGTCAGACGCTGCAAGAGAAAACTCAAGGACAGAAAAGGCGTATTTTTCCCCAAGTCAGAAACCCCCCATTAGATGAGGGAGTCACCTGAAGCAGGATTAGACCAGTGGCTTCAAACCCACATGTCCCCGACGGCTGGTAGCATTTAGCTCAATATGTTGATCACCTTGTTGACGCACCCATGGGTTGTGCTCCGTGCCACGGCTGATGTCCCAGCAGCCTCTGCTCTCTCTGATCCTTTTCAGGCCTTGGCGCCCTCCCTGCCTTCCTCTCTAATCACTGTGTCAGTCTCCAGGGGCTCCAGTCGTTCTGATTCCGATGTGCAAAAAGCTTGGCATCCATCACCGATCTCGTTTCGGCGATCTGTCGGCCGTCTCCCGGGAGCTGGCTGCTGGCACAAACACATTGCAGCAGTGTCGTCACCCCCCCCCCCCCTCCCGCACCCCACCCCACCCCCACTCTGTCCACCTCCCTGTTGCTATTCTGGATGGGAGCTGGAGGAACATGCAGATGTACATGCTTCAGTGTGATGGAGAAAGAAAGCAAATGTATCAAGGCGGACCTTCAGTGCAGTTTCTTCATTTTTAGCCGCACAGGAATGTCTCCTGGCAAACTGGTGGTGAACCAAACCTACACTTTTTCATACATCATGAAAATTCCAGGATAAACCAGCAGACCTTATTAGTTTTTTTTTTCCAGCTAGTCTGCATTGCTTTCAAGTGGTGCTAGTGTAGTACAGACGTTATTTCTAACCCACACCAACCAATTGACCTAGTTAGGCCAACCAGTTCACCTGGAGATAACCCCATTTGAAATCCATTTTAAAAATGATACTGGAATCTCACACTCTGGTACTCCTATATCCAACTCACACATTGTTTTTTGTGTTAATTTCTGTTCCCCGTGACTTTGTGAGGAATTCCTCAGATAGTAAGACGACCAAAACAGCAGTATGAATCCCACAGAGATTCCTCCTAGATTTGTTTCATCTCCTGAAGCGTTTTTTTTTTTTTACACTTTCGTAATGCCAGAGCGCAAATGCAGGGACACGCTGTTTCTCTGATCGACATCCAGCAGTTGTTTTACTCCCACGTGGCACCGCTGCGAAAAAATGTCATCGCGGATCTCCACGGGGAAACGGCTCGGACTGCACAGATGCACACGCCCCCTCTGTGTGTGTCCTCAGCTAAAACAGCCACGGTAAAAAAAAAAAAAAAAAAAAACTCTGTGGAACCAGGGCCCACAGTAGGAGTCACCCACAGGGTCCGTTCAGATCGACGGGCAGTCGCCGGAAGGACTGCGGCTTGCAAAAAACCAAAGCGGAGGCGGCAAGGCGAAGAAGGGCCAACTCGCAGCTTTTCGTACAAGCGCCCGCCAGCCCGACGTGCTTCGGGGGTGTCACACTGGTGCGCCACAGACTGCAGAAGACACACCTCTGCGCGAATTTGATATATTTGCCTGTGCCCACAACAGAAAAGTCCAGACATATTGTGATGTACTTAATCACCCTAGGAAATTTCCTGTGACATTATATGTGTGAGGTTGTTTACTTACTGTGAATTTTTCACATTAATGGATCAACTGCATCAACGTATTTGTGACTATATTCATTCTGGCACACATGCGTGACACCTAGAGTTTGACTTTTAAAACGGCTTTTTAGAGAACAACATACTGTCCAGAACCCTTTCAAAGGTACCAAAATATGGAGGATATTTATAGGCACTACTGTTTGTAAAATTTCTGTAATTACATTTAATCCAGACCAAATCTACTCAGACAAATGAATAAATAACCTTCTCATGGATTTATTATGGCCTATTAAAATCCGAAATATTCTAGTCCAACGTATTGGTTTTGCATCAAATTGAAGCACCCATATCAATGACATCCTTTTTAAAGGCATTCTCTCCTTCTTATATCCCCTCTGTTGTCTTGTGACTTAAGCATGTACTCCTCACATTTTGTTTTTGATTGAACGCTTGTTGGTGGCGGGCGTTTTAAGATAATCGCCGCTTTAAATAGCGGCAATTAGCAAGAAGCACGAGATATTTAATCACTCCAGGCCAATTAGTCTGCAATCAGGTAGTGTCCAAGAGCGAGCACAATTTTGTCTCCCTCCGTTTATAAGGCTAGCACCTGTGATGTATTTCTCCACGTAGGCGAATCAGTGATTAACACAGAGGAGTACAGGCCCCCTTGGTACACAATAATGCGCCGCTAAATCTTCGGAGGAGAGCAGCGGTGCCACAGCTAAACGCCTTTTATTGCAGTTTAGCATAAGCAGAAGGTTAATGCTGGGAGAGAGAGTCCCCGATATCTATATTGTCGGTGTCATGCCGCCGCACGCAGATCCAAATCTGTCCAATTAAAACGTTTTCCCCCCATTTATACTAGAAACCGTCTCAGGCTGTTCTTTGGCGAAGCAGGAGGTAATTAGCAGAACTTGTGAGCTTAGATGGCGTTATGCTAACGTGCACTAGGAGCGACACAAAGGCAAGCGAAGTGCCCGGGTTAGCGCTAATGGAGGCGCCCGGGCGCTAAGCGCAGAGGCTGCGTCAGAAGTCGGGAGACGGTATGAGTGACTTGATGAAGTACCATCTGCAAAGCATGCATTATTACGCTCCTTTTACGCTTTAAAAACCAATCCCCTCTGCAGGACCGATATTTGAAATTCTTGACTTGTTTCGTGTGCGTCCAGTACATACAAACACACGTGTGCACACACACCTGTTCAAATAAGTCGCAGGTTAGCGCGCACTGTTTGAGCGCCGCTTACTCACGACCGAAACGATCCTTTAGCGTCCTTATCAAACAGGATGTCATTGTTTCCCACGATATGAACGGGGAAAAACACAGCTGAGCGACTCCAACAGGTGCACTGCCTTTACTAGTACAAATAATTACAAAACGCACAACACACCCGCTACTATTTTGGCCGCACGTGAATAGGTGCATATGTACTGTTTTGGTTTGATTACAGTTACACGGAAATATGTATGTATGATCTCCTTGCTGTGACTCAGATGAAAATAACTTATCAAGGCCCCTACCGAGTCAAGGATCGGTTCTGCAAACATTTGTGGCTGCTGGGGTGAACAGCAGTGGTAGTTCGCCATGACCTCATGCAGTTAAACATGAACACATCGGTGATGTCATAATCGGTGTTTCAAATCCTCCTTCGCCCTTGGGGGCCACGTGCCTTCATGGTCTATTACGCATCAGGTGACTGGTGGCCCATGACGATATCAAATTTTAATTGTTAATCTGCCCCCAAACAGGCTCACTGATGCCGAAAGGAAGTTTTGAATTAAAAGCTCGTACCGCTTCCTTTTATGATACATGGCGGAGGCGGTGTTGGATAACCAGGCGAGCATCAGTGTCCCATATGGCGCTTACTGAGCGGCTGGAGTCCGAGTCTGCAGAAATCAGTAAGTCAGTCTGCTTTATTATGCACAAATCTTACAAATCATACATAAAACATTGCTCAAATATGTCGCATTTCAATTTCTGGGGTAAGGAACAGGGGTCTTTTCTGAGACTGAGAGCAACGCAGCATACCAGCGAGACATGGCGATGCCCGTTTGCCCAGTTGCCCTGACTTGTATGTGGCTCTCCAGCTGTCCGGTTAACATGGGCGATAAGGTGAAGGCCGGGTCCATCACAGAGCAAACACTCTGCTCTGGAACTGATCAACCCATTAGTGGGCAGACTTGTGAGGCAAATTGTATGAATTTGTTGTAAAATCCCACCCATAGAAATGACAATGTAAATAAGATAGCATGAAAAAATATCCCTCTAATGAGTAATGTGATATTGGCAACAGAACGCATATGTCCAGATTGTTTTATCGTAAGTGCAAAAATCAAAACACTTCTTTTTAAGGCTGCCACTACAATCATAATAATCAAGAAACACAATACAGACGCTCCTCTACTTACGAAATTTCAACTTACGAACTTTCAGACATACGAACGAAGAGGACTGTAAGTCCAAACTATGTTCACTGGGCTCCCGTTTCCTGTCCGCGACATAAATTTTTTTTTCTGCGCGCCAATTCCGCCTAATACGACTTCTGGCCACTACTCCCGCCGAGCAGCAGTGCAGCGTGCATACTCCCAGCATCCTAGGTCTTTGTACTAGCGTATACCCTTAAAATAATGTTGAATAACGACATAGGAACATTTCAAGTTACGAACGGCCATTCGGAACGTATCTCATTTGTAAGTAGAGGAGCGTCTGTATGCAAGATTTTTTTTTTTACATTACCCTGAACTGCAGGGAGCCTGACTACTAATTGGACAGAGATTTGTTATTAAAACAACCCAAGTAATACATTGACTGGCCCTTTGGTTAACGGAGATAAACCTTTACTCATGTGTTCTGTACCATGTATTTTGCTGTAGCACAAGACTATTTATTGCAGATTTCATCCAGTCACCCGTTTCCCCATGTCTGTCTTCCCATTAGGTAAATATTAAAGACAAGTGGAGAAATGTTTATCATCACTAATACAAGACATACAATTATTTCCCGAATTCATATACCTGGGAGATTTGTTTTGAATTTAGTAATCCAAAAAAATTATGTTATTTTTCTTTCTGTGGGTTAATAATTTATTCTCATCGGATTAAATCGAAGCGTGATGTTGCTGCGATTGCACTAAACGTCGGCACTTCTCGACATTTTATTCGGAGAATTAGGTCAGTGTACACAGCAACAGTTTTTGATTGTGTTTCAAGGCACGGAGACAGTCCGGAAGGTGAGACCCTAATAGGTGATGCATCCTTCATTTGGTCATAATTACATACAGTGAAAACAAGTCCAGCGGAAAGGGGGAGAAATTTCCTCTGAGAAAACAGAGCTGACTGCTGACCAGCCCACTTGTGAGTAAAATCTAATTTGCCTTCAATGCCATTTGCCGCAATGGCAGAAAGCCGTTCTAGTTCCACCTTAGAACAATCTTGAGCCAAAATAAATAAATAGATAATGCAGATTGGTGTCTGTCAGCAGAATCTTTTAATGTTTTGACAACTGTGAGCAGCCCTCGGACAAGTGGGGAGAAGGTCATGCTTCAGAGGGAGAGTATGGTGATGCCGATGCAGCACGAGTAAATTACAGCACAAAAACACTCATCCTTTACACCCTGCAGAAAACTGCTTATTTTCAACGCACTGCGGGGCTTTGCACATTCAGCTCCCCAGCAATATTCCAAAGTGATTTTATAACTTTAGCAATTAGTAAAGGAATTTAGCAAGGGAATTTATAATGTCTTCCTTTAAATATTACCGCTGCCTTTTCAATCTATCTCCTGCAACTGTATAAATATCCAAAATAGTATTTATTTGCTAAAAATGTGAATGAGATATTTGGAGCCACAGTCCATAATGGCATAAAACTATTCATCCATTTTTCCATAATCACTACAGGGCTGAGACTGAAAAAACACTTACATAAAGCATTTTGGCCATTTGGTTTAAATACACCGTAACAAAGGACTGAGGCCCAAGACCTTCTAATATAAGATATCCATTCCTTCACTGGCCCTTTTGTGTAAAACTTCACCGTGACCCCTACCACAATCCCCGCGAATCAATAAGAATGGCACACGGTGTTTCTAGACGAACAGCAGCCCCAGAAACACGAGGGGGGAGGGAAGGAATGAAGGAGCAACGAGGAACATACACAATGGCAAAGGAGCCTGCATATTATGGGATGCACTTCGGATAAATCTTCTCGGCAGCGAGGCGAAAAGCGGAGGAAACGGGGAAGCGAAAGGATTAAGGCTATCCGACAACTCTCGGCTTCCCGTAAAAGCCAGAAGCCCTCAATACGAGCCTCTCACAAGCGATTCCAGTTCTATGTTTAGCTGCATCGGAAAATCCCGGTTTTTCTGGAAATTTTACGTATTTTCACATATTGAGTTGTTTTTTTGTTTTTTTAAAAAAAAGATTTTCAAATAGGGCATATCTAGGGTTCTGTTCATATATCACATGCTGCGAATTCATCTATTTAAATTATAACTTCACAGAAAGTAAATATGATGTGAAGACTTTATTAGCAGAACATAATGCATTCATCCACTACACTTAAAAGTGAAAACTCAATATTTACATAACAAAATGTTTTAATAAAAAATATCATATAATTACAACAATCTATTTAAGCATATATAATTTCTTCCACATACATTTATAGAACATCTTTCTCTATATATACAATATTAATTGTCCTGACTCATTATACCTCTTTACAATATTACACAGTTTATCTCAGGGTAATCCCTGTGCGACACAACTCACCTATTTTAAACAATAGATGTCTGAGCATATACAATTATTTTACTTTTTAGTAAAGCTTTAAATCGTCGTGGATTTTATTATCTTTAAATACGTATCTTTAGGCTGAATGAAGAAACGAAACAACCGCTAAATCGACATGTTTTGGACGTCAAATTACATCTTCGAGCCTATTTTCACCAACGAGGCGTCTTGTGCCTTGCACGTCTTTAACACTAGATTTACCGAGTTTTTATTCTCTGCTGAGAGTCCCAAGGTGTTTGTCACCCCTGCTGTGATTTTCGCAGGTCTTCAGCCCCATCCTCCTCCTGCTTTTGTTGTGCAAACACACCCATTACCTGTGAGGCCTGGCGCATTTGCATTTTTTACTCAGAGTAGCTCAAATCCAAGGCAGGCTAAACCTCTGTGTGTGACATGGAAACCTTCACAAAAGTCTGCCATATCTATACCAAATATCCCACACGCTGACTGACCTGCAAATATGAAAGACGCACATTCACAAAATATATGGAAACACAAGTCTGTGTTATTTATAAAACAAATTGAGTGAAAATAGAATGAAAAGTTGCTAATAGAATGAAATGAATAAAATGAAAACATGCTAACACTTCAGTCTCCAATGCATGTTTGTATATAAATGTCATAAGCTGAGTGAAGTCATGGTCCATGGTTTTTGACATGCTCATACACATACAGAATAAAATGTCATTTCATTTTCATTGGCCATCACTGAATTATAACACCAAAAGTGAATTTTGTTTTTGTGTGATCTCTCCAGCTTTGCATGTTTGGCTGTTCATGTAAAAATTGATGTATCCGTGCCTCAGTTCCAGGTTCATCTCTTCGTCATCTTTCTGCCTTTTGTCTCAGTGGTTACTGTCCCACACAGTCTGTCTATCTTTCAAAGTCTGTGTTTGCAGCGTTTGAAAACCCAGTGACCATCATCCCTGTATTTGGCAATGGAGTTCCTTGGCTAGAAGAATCGGAAACAATCTTCTTTTTCCTTTCCACCCTGTAGATGCTTTGTACAGAACGTAGGCATTCACCGCCACCAAGTCCAGCATGTTGTAAAACACAGCTACTGGCCACTTGCTTGTTGCTGCTCGTACTGAATACATGCGCGCCATTCTAAACACTGACGTGGAGAATTCCTCTCCCTGTGCAGTGTCCTTTGCCAATGGAGGAAGTTCACGGCAAACGTTATTCACCATGCCCAGTAAAGTGAAGCAGTCTGTGTGACAGTGACAGTGAGGTGAAGAAATTGTCCATTGTGACATTTCTCCCGTCATCCAGAAATGACTCCATCAGACTCATGACCACCGTTCTCTGCCAGCCTTCACCAAGAACTGTGCTGAAAGTTTCACTCCAGGAGAACACATGAACATAGATGTACAGCTGTTCTCGACCAAGGTTCATTGTCCATGCAGTATATTTACATTTACATTTACAGGATTTGGCAGACGCCCTTAGCCAGAGCGACTTACATAAGTGCTTTGAGACTCTGCAATGAATTTCCGATGCTAGCTCAATAAGGACCCCAGCTACGAATACTATCTCTGAGAACGCCATTGAGTAGTGCAGAATTTTTATTTTATTTAATTTTTTTAAAACACACACCAGAAAAAGAGTCGAGTAAGAATATAGAAGTTCTACGTCAGGTATTTCTGAAAAAGAAAAGTTTTGAGTCGTCGCTTGAAGACATTCAAGGATTCAGCTGTTCGGACATCTAGGGGGAGTTCATTCCATCAATTAGGTGCCAGGACAGAGAAGAGCCGAGATGCGTGTCTTCCTTGTGCCTTGAGGGGAGGTGGGACCAGTCGAGCAGTGCTGGAGGATCGGAGAGATCGTGGTGCAGAGCGGGGTGTGATGAGGTCCTTTAGGTAGGATGGTGCCAGAGAATTTTTGGCTTTGTATGCGAGCATCAGTGTTTTGAATCTGATGCGTGCAGCTACAGGAAGCCAGTGGAGGGAGCGCAGCAAAGGAGTGGTGTGGGAGAACTTGGGAAGGATGAAAACAAGACCGAGCAGCTGCATTCTGAATCAGTTGGAGGGGACGGATGGCGCTCAGTGGTAAAACCCGCTAGAAGCGAGTTGCAGTAGTCAAGGCGTCAGATGACGAGGGACTGGACGAGTATCTGGGTAGCCTGGGTGGAAAGAAATGGACGTATCCTCCTGATGTTAAAGAGGAGAAACCGACAAGAGCGAGAAAGACTGGCGATATGTGAGGAAAATGACAACCGATCATCTATGGTAACTCCAAGGTTTCTAGCAGAAACCGAAGGACGGATCAGGGAGTTGTCAAAGGAGATCGCAAGGTCCTGGAGGGGGGATGAGTCAGCCGGGATGTAAAGCAACTCAGTTTTACTAGTTTTGAGTTTTAGCTGGTGAGTGGTCATCCAAGATGAGATGTCTGCCAAGCATGTAGAGATCTTAGTGGAGACATGAGTGTCTGAGGGAGGGAAGGAGAGGATGAGTTGAGTGTCATCGGCATAGCAGTGGTAGGAGAAGCCATGTGAGGATATAACTTCGCCAAGAGATTTAGTGTAGAGGGAGAATAGGAGAGGGCCAAGAACCGAGCCCTGAGGGACACCGGTGGAAAGACAACGTGGAGTAGATGTGGATCCATTCCATGTCACTTGGTATATCGCATCCAAGCCGGACAAATTTGGGATCAAGTTCTGGATGGCCACGGATTTGGAGACCAAATACGTCTGCAACGTGTCCCCTAACTTGGGAAAGGACCCCAGTCACCAGAAAAGGGAGAGGCTGGCAGAGAACATGGTCATGAGTCTGATGGAGCCATTTCTGGATGACGGGAGAAATGTCACAACGGACAATTTCTTCACCTCACTGGCACTGTCACACAGACTGCTTCAGCGCAAAACAACACTACTGAGCACAGGGAATAAAGTTTGGTATGAACTTCCTCCAATTTCAAAGGACACTGCACAGCAAGAGGAATTCTCCGCGTCAGTGCTTAGAAGTGGCAGTGTCTCCTTGACAATTTATGCACCTAAAAAAACAAGATTGTGTGTGTTCTGAGTTCCTTGGACCAAGATGTGGCGATCTGTGAAGGCAGAAAGAGGAAACCCAACACGATAACAGACTATAACCACATGAAGGTATGTGAATGTGTGTATAATTTTACATCAGTGCTACAATGTTTTCTGATATGTACTATACAGGCCTATATAGAAAGAAGGTAGAAAAAAAGCAAATACACTCATGACTCTCTCTCTCTCTGCTGTTATAGTGTGGTGTAAATGTGTTGGACCAAATGGCGCGCATGTATTCCGTAAGAGCAGCAACATGCAGGTGGCCAGTAGCTGTATTTTACAACATGCTGGACCTGGTGGTGGCAAATTCCTACGTTCTGTACAAGGCATGTACAGGGTGGGAAGGCAAAAGAAGATTATTTTTGAGTCATCTAGCCAAGGAACTCCATTGCCAATTTATGCCACAAAAGGCTATGGGGACAGAGGAAGGCTGCTGCTGTGCCAGGACTTGTATGGACAACTCAGTGTCAGGTACAGGAGAACTGCAACAGAAACCGCAGCAGGTTTACCAGTGCAAAGTGTTACAAATTCACTTGCGCCAAATGCAGGGATGATGGTCACTGGGTCTGCAAACACTGCAAAGTTTGAAACACTAAATTTTTTTTATAAATAAAACAGACTTGTGCTTCCATATATTTTGTGAATGTGTGTCTTTCATATTTGCAGGTCAGTCAGCATGTGGGATATTTGGTATAGATATGGCAGACTTTTGTGAAGGTTTCCATGTCACACACAGAGGTTTAGCCTGCCTTGGATTTTAGCTGTTCTGAGTAAAAAAATGCAAATGTGCCAGGCCTCACAGGTAATGGGTGTGTTTGCACAACAAAAGCAGGAGGACAATGGCCCAAGAAACTCTCAGCAGGGATGCTAGTAGGTGTTAGGCCCAGGGAATTTACGCAAATTTGCGTAGATTTGGCAGTTCTAGTGTTAAAAAAATTCCAATCGCATCGGTCTTAAAAATGAAGGTAGGGTTAGAAGCAGTGAGCTGCCAATCGCCGAAGAAGATGCGTTTTGCTCTTATTTGGAAAATTTGTCTGTACAGTCTATTAGGGTGCATTTTATTTATTTTTGTTAGCAGTAGCGGTTAGAAATCCCCCGCCACTGCCTCCCGATTCCTTCGCGCAGCGTAGTTGCCTTTTGGATCGGCTGCGTGCACACCTGTGGGAGAGGAATGAATAGAGGGGGTGTGTGAACGACGAGCCCCAGACTGGCTGGCGCCACCAGCAAAAACAGAAGGCATGCTTGATCAACAACCCAAAACAAACCAGGTCAAACAACAAGCACAGTTCCCTGGGCTTGGGCAAACTTACAAGACGCAGCTGCCGAGAGCACCAGTCAGCGCTCATTTACAAGGGAGATGACATTTTAACCCTCACTACACAAGGGACATTCATTGCGCAACTAACAGCTGTGTCCACGACGTTGCCAATATTCCCAAAATCTGTAGACTGTTACCCCGGTCAGTTGTTCCGATTCGGGTCTGCGAAATGCTAACTAAACTTTGACAGATACGATCTGTTTACATTCCAGTGTCTAAAACATGACATGCTATTCTGCGGTATATATTTCTACAGTAGGCTACTCACCACTGCGCCAAATTTCAGCGACACAAAATTGTGTCTTCTTGCTTTTTGATAATTGTCGCCTGAAATAATAAAACAAATACGTAAGTAAATGGCTAAAAACAAAGCAAAGTATCTTACCGACAACAGACACAATATTTGTTTCAATTATCCTTCAGTTACCGGGTTATAGCATAATTGTACGGGACATATTTTAATACATGTACACAAATGTATATAGGCTATATACATGTATTTTTTTTTACTTTGCATACTAACGTTATATCACATCACGGGCCTTTGGCGCATAGGCAATGCTTGGGCAAATGAAAAGAGGGGCTATCGGTCGGTGGAACATTTATGCACTCAGTCAAAGCTAAAACCGCAAGAAGTTGCGGGAGAGTTAAAAGGAGCAGCAGAAATGCCCCGCACGAGCACCGCAGTGCCGCTTCTCGTGCGGGGTCGTCGCCCCCTGCTCCCCTCTGATGATGGGCAGCCTACCTGTTCATTATTGAGAACCGTCAATGGTGTCCTGCTGCTGGCAGACGGACATGTCCCATGCTGCTGTTGTTGCTTCAGAAGGGCAGGGTGCGTTTCCAATGCTAACTGCAGGTCCAAAATGTAGTCTATTACATGCTGAAGGATTTCCACTTTGCTGACTTTCTTATCCTGCGGTATGGTGGGCACCAGCTTTTTCAGGCGACTGTAGCAGTCGTTCATGTTGTACTGCAGGCAGAAGAGGTCTTCTTCTTCCATCTTGCACCGGGCGATGTTCATGCTGTGCTCCGACAGGCATCGCAAAGCGAACTCACCGCAGCCCGGCGATTCTTTCTGTGGGCGGACTGGAGTGATAGCTTTCATTTTATTAAAAAAAATCAACGAATAGCTCGAAACGAAACGATCACCGACACCGAACGCCAAGTTAAATCTACCGCTACGGAAAACGGTAAAAAATATATAGACAGAGTGCGAAAACGTCGAAAGGAGAGAAGAAATACAAAATCACATTAATGTAAAATACAATATTTTTTACTATACTAGTATCTTCAAGCACTACTACTCCCTACTTCACCAGGCACGGCGTAGAGAAAATGAATTGAATCCGTACATTTATACAGTAAAGGGGAGGCGCCATCCACGACTGGTTGACAGTTCTGGGCGAGAAACTGGTCAATCACAAGGCTCCCGATGCACATGATAGATCACAAGGGCCTATAACAAGGCGTGTCTCCGTGCGCTGCGGCGGGTCTCCATCAGGGGCTGATCGCTGGGTTGAAGGTAGAGGGAGGGGGGTGAGCCTGCGTGTGTGTGTGTGTGTGTGTGTGTGTGTGTGTGTGTGCATGCGTGCGTGACGGTGCCTGCGTGAGTGACTGGTTACAGTAGGTAGCTATAAAATTATTTTCAGTACAACAAAACGTTATCATTGTACGGCTATTGACATTGTTTATCAAATCATTATTCATTCACTGAAATAATAACAATAGCAATGTTAACAACGACGAAAAAGCATTATTATAATTATTCGTTGGAAAAGGGAATTATCACCAGAATCGTTACGTTACAGTAATAAATAATATTTCGCATATTGATAAGCATCGTACCGCAAGGAAAAGCTGGCAGATTCCATTCTCACAAAATGTGTTATGCAGTCAGTGATACGCCGAAAGTATGTCAGCAGCGAAAATGTACATCTTACATAGTAATGCTAACTCCACACTAGACTGATAATTCCCAAAGCATTATTTTTGTTGAAGCAGCAGATAGTGTGATTTCTTTCTTTCTTTCTTTTTTTTACCACACTGTATACCTGTATTTTATGTCATAATTACTTCGCTGTGGTCATTTAAATACCATCTAAGTTTAAAAAGGAAGAAAATAAAATAGCCATCGTTCTGGCTAGGGTTGCGGGAAAGAAAATAAACCGAATTATAAAGAAACAGCGGTGCCGTCGTTGGCATTTAATGTAGGCTACTATATTCAGTCTTCTGTTTGTATTTGCATATGGGATTTTCATATATCATATTCATCGGTACAACAGTTACTGTTATACTATAGATTCGTTTGTCCAACTACGGTTGTAGTAATGAATTTTATTTAAATTAAGGCTCGGATTATTGTGCTGATCCTGTGAAGCGTGTGTTTGAAGTGAATAAAAGGCACTGGGAGCCCCCGCCGCTCCCATTCCTTCACCCAGCTGCGCACTCCGCGCGCCACATTCCGCCGCTCTCTCGCGCACATATTGCGCCGTTTTGCTCCCTCGCTGACAGCTGATTCATCGGCTCAGCAGCCCAGACTGGCTGGCGCCAGCGCCGTGACGTCACCCCATTCACACGGCGCTCCTCCCGCCGGCGTAGCCGGGGCGCGTTGCCAGGGCGATGTGGACGCCCGGCTCGCGGCTTCCGCGCCGCGCGCCGTGTCCGCGCGCTGCTTTCCCGCATCCCGCCGCTCTGCGAAGCGTGGCAAGGCGTCGGGGCAGCACGCCCGCTGCAAAACCTGCTCGGCCGCTTTTCAGGCTGTTGGATCGGTTCTTTGCAGGTGCAAGGCTTTTTATGAAGATGGTTGAGAACACTGTTTGTGTTGCCCTCACCTCTACCTCTGTGAGACTGTTTTAAAACAATATAAAAACATTTAAGCTGGGTAAAATATATACCAAACAGCACAATGAGTTGTCATGATCCTTATTTTAAACCTGTAAGTAATTTGATGAGCAGAAATTTAAGGTATAATTTCTTTGTAATATAAACGTTTACAGCCACTAGTCGTCTGTTCCGTGGCTCTGAACGAAGAATTTCCGCGAGGATTTGCATTTCTTTGGCTCATTAGCCCTGTCACAATAATTTACCCTGGTAATCACAGGCTTGGCATTTGCCGAAAGTCTTTATTTTACAACCAGTTTCTTTTTTATCAGTTTGGTGTTCACCGTGTATTTTATGGTTTTGAGACTGTAATATGTCAAGTTTTCATTTATTAAGCACAAGGAATAAGACTTGTAGGTCGGAAGGCATCTGAGCAGAGTGTAATACATAATTATGGTACCTCGTGTAAACCGGACCAGTGTTTGTCTTGCCTCATGTCCCATGCTTCCAGGAATTGGTTCCAGACTCACGACTATGACCTGGATAAGCAGCCTTAGCGCTGGCTTTCTGGGTGTCAGAGAGATGTGCAAAGACCTGTCTTAAATATATCCCCTCGACAGATCTGCTGCCGCTCCTATGCGGGATAAACAAACATAAACAAAAAACAACGCGTTCCTCCGCATTTAAAGTGTGTTCTTAAGTGCCTAGACTACTCCCTAGAAAACATACTGTTGAATTTTGTATTAAAAGCATCTGAATAAGCTCGTTATAATTTCTCATCAAAGAACAACAATGTGATTTGAGGTTTGAGTGCATGATGCAGATCTACATCACAGATGTCAAGCTAACCTGAATGCTGTTATGTCTATCTGCAGGATATAAACAAACTTCATAAGGCAACACTGATTTCAAGCTTGCTTATTACCTTCTCACAATCTGGTCAGGGAAGTGTGTCTCTGGTCTTTCTCTCTTCAACGGTAAACTTATTTTTGTGTGTTACATATGATTTCAGTTTTCAGTTAAATTCGCTGAGAGGCGGGACTGTGCTCATTTAAACTGGATGTCAAGTGTCGCGCAGTTTTGAAACAGTGTTGTCACAGTGGGCGGGTTGTGAGGATAACAACGTAAAGGATGTGTCTTGGTGTGCATCTGCTGATGAGGGATGCTGTGTCTCTGCCCTGATAAGTGTTAGTGGTGGGTTGGAGCTCAGCCTCAAAGTCCACGTTGTGTTTTACATGCTCGTTTTATGCTGGACGCTGCCTCAGATGTTGTTAGTTTTTACCATGAAAAGTTTAAGTGATTGACGCTTCATCAGTCACCCATCTTCTGTGGTCAATCTACAGGAAAACGGCCACTTATACTCCTCCAAGGCAGCATGTGGAGCTCCACCTCCATTCAGCTACTTTCTGGGTCTCGGTCACATTATGCGCCTGATATTATCGCGACCAGTTGATATTTTGGATAGTGTTTATGAAAAATGTCAATGAATATTTAACTATATTAAGGATGACTTATCAAGGAAGGATTTCAGGAATAATTTCAGATTAATTTATTACCAAACTGGAATTTCAGGCCTTTGAAAAGCATGACAGCTTCAAGAATAACATTAATTATAAATCTATTAGTCCGCTGGTAAAATCTGTCCAACATTGTTATCCACCTCTGCATACATAGTTTTTTTTTGTTAAAAGTTATGTAATTATGTAACCGGCAGCACTGTTAAGCTCCCTGTGTGAGAGCACTGACTTTGGTAACTAGGCACCAGTCGTGTGCGCGTCTCCCCAGCCGCTGTTGTGTAAGACGATCAGATGAGTTACGCTGGACTGGTTGGTTCGGTCACCATGGGGAGAGACGGTGGGACCTGATCTTAGCGTAGCTCATAATGGGAGACGGCGTTTGCACAACTCTTTGTGTTTCCCCCACGCTGCAAGTGTAAAAATAACAGTGCCCGCCCTCTATTTGTTTGCTCGGATCCGCCCTCGTCAACAGGGCAGATTACGTTACTGTCGCTTCTCCTCGGCTCTTTTATACAGGAAACTGCAGAACCGCAGCTGGAGCGACATCTGTTCTCCCATCTAACTGATCACCGCTCATATGTGTCACACTTTCCCAAGCACCCCAAATAACCAGTACACATGAAAATATACGTGAAAGGATGCAAATCTGCGAAAAAATCAGCTCTCACCTATTTGATGATGTGAACCTTGTAATTGCCGATTGAGAAACACACACAGCCCCAAAGGAAGCGCATGTTTTACCGTGTTTTATTTACATATTTTGGGTCATCTGCGTTCTGCTTGACTATATATTAATTATCAGTCTCCTCGTTGCTCACTTCAAAGATGCATATGTGTCTGGTTTAATTATGACCCTTTTTGACGAAGACGCTCTGAAAATATAAAAAGTGCAATCAAAGTAGCATATCATCCACATAAATAAATCTGGAATGACCAACCAGGCCACCGGGATCATTGTGGCGCAATCAGCCAATAACTGGATACTGACAATTACTAGTCAGTTATTATGAGTTAACAGGTCATGCTTCTCTATATGTTCATCTGATTATATCTTTATCGTATTATTTATCTAGAATTAGTGATCAAACATTTTTAGAGCCGTCAGAGTCAAGACACTGTTCTCTCAAGTGTGTTTTCATTGTTTATTTTCAGACGCAGCCTCTTAGGATCCAATGCGGAACATAAACTTCGAGGGGTTATGTCAACATTGACACATGAGGCCCATCCTGCTGGTCATGAGCAGCAGCTTTGGAAGGGAATTTAAGGTGAATTTAAGATGAAGAGCTCCCTTTTTTGAAGGACTGACTATTGCGATGCGCAGCAAGAGAGATCATGTTATGGTATCATTTTAAATTCCATCTGTGTGTCACGACCCCCTCCCCCAGCCCTTCCACCTTCCCACTCCCAAGTGCCATTTTTCAGTAACTAATTTTGTTACTTTACATTTTATCAAAACATAGACCCCCCTCCAACCAGATTCAGATTAAGTCTCAATATTTCCATCTGTACGGCCACATGAGCTTCCAAATGGCCGATCTGCGTTTCTGAACGGCCCATGGTGGAAATCGCCCAACTGCCACTTCCTATAGTGGATTAGTGGGCCTGTGACCCTGCTGTTTATGTTTGGCGAGGAGGGAATGTTTTCTTACTCTTAACAAAGTCTCTCCCCCTTATCCATGTTGCTAAACCCTACAACTGCATCAATCTCACCCAGCAACTATTTACTTTGTTCAGGAAAATTAAGGCTCAATTGAGGCCTCAACGATATATGTTTTGGAGGAATGTCAGTTGCATCCTAATTCTATACGAGATAGAAGTTAACGAGCTGCAATCTACACTGTGGTTCCAGTTCCGGAACCTCTGTCCTATCAACTCATAATAATGGTGAATTTTATATGCACTGATGAATGTTCAGTCAGAATGTCCATTATTTCCCTTTGTTATTATAACATCTAATTTCCCAGAATTTTCAATAAGGTTAAGGTTGTGTAGGTGGTCATTTATTTTTCTTTATGACGAAGGATATAAGGGAGGGTGACGGTGGCGGCAGTGGAGAAGGGGAGGGCTGGGGGGGGCACACATGAGAAAATATCTGACTGTTGCCAAACATCTGCTCAGTGGCTATTACTGGCAGGCTCTTGGCACATGGGAGTTTTTTTACGCGGCCCGACCCCGGGAGCGAGGCGGAGGTCAGGCTGGGCTCTGAGATGGTCCACCGCTGCCGCCAACTGGGACAGCTCCCACGCTTGGAGAAATAGGAAGAAGAAAAATATGTGGCAATCATGGTGGACCGACTGGACGAGCGGAGGAGCCAGACCAGCAGAGCGCTATGGGAGCCAGATTCGTACACTGCAAGAACCACTGGCCAATGCCGAGACAGGACGATTTACTGATGTTACTGGCACTATCTAGAACCATCTAAGTTGATCCAGTCCTCAAAATTTCCACATCTTAGCCATTGCCTGTTCACCTCTTGTTGTGAGGGTAAAGTATGTAAAAGATCATTTTGGGATTCTTCATCACTGCCTCTGATGTTTCACAGGAAACTTGGCACTTCAGTTAGCTACCTATCGCTACCTTATGATGAACAATTTGAAATAGCTGAAAGACCTTCTCCATATCTACCAGGATGTGGCCCATCTCACTTGGACACGGCCGTGATTCCGTGTGTCTCTTCTCAAAAGAATACGATATGAGACACGTGAGATTTCTTCTTTGGCACTATAATGACCTCATAAAAAATATGCTTAAAAAATAATCTCTTTGCAAAGAGAAAAATCCCATTTTCCCACTGTTTGTTTTTTTCCCCCAATTATTGTCTCTGAGTTGTTGGTGCCATAATGAATAACAGAGAAACAGCGTTTTTGAACTGTACACAAACTGCCCCCCCCCCCCATCCTTTTTTTTTAATAACTTCAAGAATGTGGAAATTCTCATTCAGACCCCTAGCCTTTCAAATACAGTTCCCATAGTGCCTCCCCCCGGTCCTTTTCATGCTGGAACTTTGCTGGTTCCCATCCTCTTGAGCTGGGGTGGATGCTGTCGATGGGCTCATTCACCGCACGGCCCCTGTCAGTGGGACAAACACATTCCCTCTGATACACTCCACAAATTAATTGCTCCAAATGATCCTGCCATCTGCTAGCAGAGGTCCGTACCTACAAGCTGGTGGCATGTGGTGGTCCTATTCGGGGCCCGGCGTTCCGGTGTGGGGGGGGGGGGGGGAGCGCGATCTCGCATTGCGGGGCCAGGGCCATCTGAAAAGGCGAAGGGGGGTCCACAAAGACCGCCATCTGCTCCTTGTCTTTCTTGTCAGCCACCCCAGCGCTGTGCTTCGCGGCTCTGATCTGACTCCAGCGCCGCTGGAATGCGTGCCGATTCTGTTTGGGGCGCGGGGGGGCCATGGCGAAAGTGAGCCTATAGGAGACCCTTCCAGTGTCTCCCTCCCCTCCCTTCCACCACAACTACCAGCAACCCTCTCTGTGGCTGAAAGAGGGGGACCAAAAAATGCCACAGGTGCCCCCCCTCGTGTCAACAGACTCGTGGGAAAAGCAGGCGGGTTTCGGTGTGCCTGTAAGGGAATGTAAGTCCAGGAGGGGAAGAGAAAGGCCACTTGTGGGAACAGGGTTGAGATGGCGAGCGATGCCTGTAATGAGGCATTGAGGCTGTCCTGATCCGTGGTCATTAGCCTCTCCTTTCTTCCCCATTTCTTCCCGGGACACTTTCATCAGAGTCCCACCTAATCTTTGAATTTATTCGAACTATTTATTTTCGAAACGGTGGACGGTGGGAGAGCTTCACTCAGCTTCCACTCACCCTGGCATCTGCTCTCCACCTTCTGTTTTGCTTACACCTTCGCTGGACGTCAAAGCCGAGGTCCTATATATTTGAATCACATTTCTTTGTAATTCACTCAGTCTCTTGCAAAAGAAATAAAAAAATCATGTGGTGTTCAGGTCCTTAGTGGCACATTTTTTGCATTATGCACGGAGGGACGAGTCGGTTACGCTCAGCATGTGGTGTGGAGGTGGCTGTAGTGGTGATGGTGGTGGAGGTGCTGGTTATGTGAGTTTTTTGAAAGCTTTTGTGCCTGGGGGGCTGTGGGCACCCGCTGCTGCACCCCTGGGAAAAGGCCACAGGTGTGCCTATTGCCCAGAGGGACTTTGGCCTCAAAGGACTGGGACCAACATTCCTTCACAATCCCGCCATATAAAAGGAGGGAAACTCTCTAATTACTTCATTTCCATCTCAATCAAGCTGGGAGTGGGGATGGGGGGGGGGGGGGGATATTGAAAAAACAAAAGCTGGGTTCTCCTAACCCAGCCTGTAGTCGCTCATCCAAACTCATTTGTCAGGAATAAAGGTGATCAAAGATGAGATCCACTCTCTCCAAAGCATCTCCCCTAACAACTATCCGAGACGTGATCTGTCATCATTTCAGAAGACTAGGAGAAATCGTTTGAAAAATGAAGGTACTATTTTTAATATACAGTTTCTCACCAAGTAAGTTAAAAGTATGCCCAAAGCCAGAAAAGCACATCACATGTTTGACAGTGGATAGAAAAGTGTTTCTGATATCACGATAACCTCCGCTGGCCCTGTCGTACTGTAGCTCTCAGCCAGTAACGGTGGAAGGAGATCAGCCAACACAGATGGTGGAGCTCCGAAGACAGGGGACATTTTCTCATGCTATTTTAAAAGGAGAGCTTTCTTTTCTTGGCTAATATTTAGCTCCTTCAAATGCAAATTGGAAGGTTTCGCTCCAAGGTTAGCATGACAATTACGCCCGACCCTTAGATCTGGGACATTTGTTTACGAGATGAAAGGGACGAGCAGCCAAAGGATCAGGGAGGCCCCAGTATTTACCGCCTAGCTTCACGTGAACCGCCAGTCAATTCCCAAGCACAAAAGCACACAGTTTATATAATTAGCTGTAATTAATTTTCACCGGTAATGATTTTCCCTTCCCCCCCCCCCCCCCCAATTTGCTCAAAGACACTGAAGATCCGCATCACGTTTGAATTGGACACTAAACAGCTTGTGAATATTATTTTCTAAGAAATTCTGTCACACTTAACTTAAATTACCGCGGATAATGTGGATTATCTGCCAGAACTCACACTAACTAGCTAGTTTATAAAAAGTACTTAACAGAGACGGGATGTGGAACCAGTGAGGTCGACCCCAGTGTGCTGAACTTTTAATGGGGAAAAATAATCGGCAAAGAGTGTGATTATTTTTAAAAATAGAAAAACACAGAGCATAAAGTACATTTTTGCTGCCATAATTTGTTTACTTTCCTGGCCCAAAGACCGCGGCACATTGGAAAAGAGAAAAATATGGTAGAATATTTTATGTTGAAAATCACGGTTGTTGACTAGAAAATTGGGTGTGTTATTAAGATCAAAAGGAACTGATTGAAGCTGGAAATGTAATCTATTATGTTTTGCTTTTAATGATGACTATGTACCACTTCTTTGGACTAAATGTGCTTTATATTTTTTGGGGATAATATTTAGTGAGCAATGAAAATTGAAGGAATTAAAAATACCCTTCTTTCCACATTCACTGAATATTTGTTTGGATAAGACCCAACAGCAACTTTAGCTGCCCTGGGAATGAAGTTTACTCTCAGCTACAGTGGAAAGTTGAAGAATTTATAAACTTAGTCAAGTGACAAACCGTGTTGTTTACCCTTTCCAAGGATTAATTGATTAATCAAGCAAAAGAATAAGGCTATTCATTGATATGAATGGGAACAGTGTTATATCTATTGCATAAATGACTTGGCAGCAGAATAATGAACGTGGTGGAAACTGCATAAGATTAATATAAGCATAAGCTGATTATTCGAACTTATAATTTGTGCGCGTGTGTATTTGTAAAATGAAGGATGAGAATCCATTAGCATATATGGTACCCAAAACAAAAACAACAATGCAAATAACGCAGATGCAAATCCGTGGGCCTGTCTTTGCCATGGATTTGATTCGGGCATAATTCCCTTGTACAGTTGCTAAGACAGATACTGGGGGGTTAAAAATGCATTTACTTAGGCTGATATTTCTACTTTACATGCAGCCTTGTTGGAAACTGTGATCTGATGGAAAAGCTGAAATAATAATTAATAGCTGGTAGAATGATGTGATGAGATTTAAATGATATTGGCTCTCAGCTACTGGGTGTCAGAGCAGGATTTAGTCACAGACATCAATATAGATGTAAATTTGTACGTTTTCCGTGGTGTTTTGCCTCTTTATTCTTTCCCATTTTGGTGCATCTTCAGGAGCCCCGTGGCCACAAACTAGCTTCTGTCACCGATTTCCACACCCTGTCTGGCCCCCTGGTGTTTGCTTGGTTTCACCGTCCTCCGAAATTTGCAGGACTCCTTTTGTCAGGTACATTTGCAGATCCGTCCATGTTCAGGCTGACAAGTACTCCTTTCTGCACTTCCGACACCTACACGTGTTCAACTGAACCGAATGCCTCTACGTGTTCGATTTCCACCTTCGTTGATTATTTGTCATGTGGTGCAACAGGTGTGATTTGGCTGACTGTGGCACAGTGTCGAACGTCGCTGAGATGTTATGGGGACCCAAATGACATAGACAGAGAGCAGAAGCATTGGGGCTCCTCAGGAGACAATTTCGGAGAGGGAGTGAGGGATTAACTCCTTTTCTTCCAGAAAAACCTATCAGCAAGGGCCTTGTGTGGGGGAAGGTTTTGATATCCCCCCCCCCCCCACCCCCCATCCCATTCCCAATTTCTTTTGTGTTGCCACCCTCACTGTAATCCAACATGACACAGTTACAGGCGGCCAGTCATCAGCGTGGCCAATGGGCGCATGGCAACCGGCGGGGATGGCTGTCCGTGTGCTCCGCACGGCGGCATCAAGGGGCTGTGTGCCGCACGAGGCGAGGCGGCTGCTTTGATGTCAGGGAAAGCGCTAAGCAATTTCTGAAGGGTTTTTTTATGGGGCACAATAGGTGTCTTGAAAGTAGTAGAAGAAAATTGCAATGACACATTGACGGAGAGAAGAGGGCTTTTTTTCGACTGACAAGAAGTCCAGTGCTACTTCAGGATGATAATTGGATCCTACATCTTTGTCATTTCCACCACGGTTTAGAATTTCAAACAAAAAAAGTTCCTGGCCTGCTTTGAAACAGTCTCCCATCTCAGCTGCTTTGTCAGTGACAGTTTACCTGAGAGGACTTTGGTGGGCTGTTTTTTACATTCAAGCATTAAAAGCAAGACTATATGCCTGCAAAACTGTTGATATTTTAAAGTTCATGACTGTTTCACGCAGCAAGCCTTTCTATATAAACGAGTATGGTTTAACTCTATATACAAGCAATATATAATAAAACTGCACAATACAATTGTATTCATGGTGGAGAGTTTGCCTTAAAGGACATAATAAATACCCAATGATTCTTCTTCTAGTTGGTTATATAGTGTAGCCTGGTCTTCATACAGGCACGGGGCAGGGGAACATTCTGGATAATTCCAGTCCGTCACAGGGCACAAAGTAAAGTGTGCAATGTCTTACTTAAGCCTTATCAAAATCAGGTTTATTGGTCAAATTTGCTCTCACACACAATTAGACTCCAATTGTCAATGGCCCTCCAGGGTACTTACATGACAGCTTGACGTATATGCAGTAGATTAAAACATGCTTTTGGCAAGTCAGTGGTCACATACTGTATGGTTGATGCTCGTGTGGTCGATGCAACTGTACAAAATGTGCAAGAAGGCAGGTCAACGCAAGGAATATTGGAATGAGCACTAATAAATGAATTATTTACAACAATAATGCATTGCATGGTAATGGGGGATAGCAGTGTACACTGGGCTGAGGGAACTGGGTCAGGCATTCATGGGAGCCAGGGCTGTTTTTATACTTACTATATACTAGCTGAGATCTCTGCCTCAGTGGAAAAGGGTAAAGCGATGTGGAGCTTGGACACCGGGGATGGAAAGTCGGAGTTCCGTGGGGAGAATTCCACCCTGGTGGCACATTCACCACGGGCCCCTTGCATTCACGGCTCTGTCATGAGGACAATTAGAGCCTGCTCCCCTCCAACGTCAGCCAGCTAATTCTCACCCTAGTGTCTGGTTCCCCCCTGAGCTCATGCAGCATTTGTGCAGGGAGTGCGGCATGTCCCTCGCGGGTTGGGCTGGGCCAGGCCAGGTGTGCCGTGTCATTTAACTGCTTTGGGTCTGATTCTCACACCGACATTGTGCTGGCACCTGAATGGAGTGGCTGCTGGGACAATGGTCGCCATTGTTACATTAATGTATCCAAAGATAATTAGTCTGAAAGCTGTCAAGCGCCAAGCTTTGGCTACAGCCCTGGATTGGGGCTGGTGAAACTATCCATTAAAAACGAATTTGTCTCCATCTTAGATAGATTCAGGACTTTTGAGACCCTTTCATGACTTGCGCCCGACCTCACTGGTCGCCAGAGTCATTTCCTGTAAGCGGCGTCATTTCCCATGATGCCAAGCTTCGCTTATTTTCAGCACTGTTGGGTTAGGGCCGGTGAAATGCAGAAGACCTGCCTGAGCGATTGATTTGGCTCCCTGTCTTCTGAGATCACAGACTAAGACTGTACTCTCCTGCTGAAGAACACCGCAACATGTGCTTTGTGTTTTTCTCCCCACGGGAGGCATGACGTCACATTATCCTGTTCATTTCAACTGCTAGACATTACCATCAATTTTGAGCAATATCGCTTCTTTCTTAAGGTTCTTTGCCAGCTCCTGTTGTTCAATAACGCATTGATGTCTCAGGGACGTGCACAAATAACCACTCTTGACTTGATGGCTTTATTTTTTCTCTAACGGCTGAGAATTTCTAAAAAGATAATTATTCCCCTCATTTAAAGAATGAGAAAGGAGCCAGGAAAAATACACTAGAAAATACATAGTTTCTTGGCATTATATATGTCGAAGGAATTGTGGAGCGACTGAGGGGCTGTTAAAATTGACTTAGACCTTTCATACAAGATTGAAGGGCTGTTAAGCTTGACTTAGACCTTAGATACGACATTGAGGCGTTGTTAAGCTTGACTTAGACCTTAGATACGACATTGAGGGGTTGTTAAGCTTGACTTAGACCTTAGATACGATATTGAGGGGTTGTTAAGATTGACTTAGACTTTAGATACGATATTGAGGGGTTGTTAAGATTGACTTAGACTTTAGATACGATAACAATTGCATCATTTTGTAAACAAGTTGTAGTTTTTAATCTCCCAAGCTGTCTATGATCTTAAATCGTGTGGAACACATGTACACCTGACCGCAAAGAACAAAAGGGAGTTAGCAGCATGAAGTCACATTGATTTGCAAAGCATTATAGGCTGAGATTTACTTTAAAATGAGCTCAAAGGAGGGGCTCATTTCAGCTGGCTCTGTGCGCAGATCTCCTCACGACACCAGTGTTACGCCTGAACGCCAGATCCTGTGACCACCAAATGCCACTAATGGATGTGAAGAGGTTGGTAATGTATGGGAAGGGCAGGGAACAATTCTCTGGTATGTAAAATAGACATGCAGAGTGCTATTAGCTGCAGAAAATCAGCAGAGTAGACTTTAAGATAAAAAAAAATGGATGTTATGAGTGTCGTAATTATAAAGTCAACTACTTGATTAAGAATCGCTAAAAGCAACCCTTATTTTGAGGTTTGGGTTTTGGTTCTGTTCCTGACAGCAGTATGTAACCAATATAGTTACATCATAAAATGGTTTGCTAAAAGAGTCACAATCAAATAGGACAAGAACCCCTTGCAGGATTGCCAGGAAGCTCATGAGAAGTCAAGGCCACCACAAGTCAAAGCTACAAACTGGCTGCCACTTACAGCACCACTGCCCCTGAAAAACCATGTCTGCTCATGCGTGTTCCCAGTATCTGGGGCTGCGCTGATGCTGTTCACCGTCCGCTGGGCTGCAGGCAGCGCCACCAAACTGCCTCCCAGTCAGGACGCTCACCGACAGCAGGAAAATATCAGTTGAAAGATATTTTTTGTGGTTAAATAATGTGTATATCATGTATATCAATATATGCATCAGAATATGTGTATCATTGGAGACTTTGACTTAACCGTCAGAAACGTTTTTCAAAACTTAGCGTATGAGTTAGTGAGTTAGTAGGAATTGCAACAGTCTATGGTAACTTTTTAGTAGTCTTGGGCGAGAGGCTTTCTGTTTTATTGGGGTTTAAAGATAGATAGTTTTCATACATGTATTTACTTTGATGCAAATAGTTTGGGAGACTATGGGCAGACTGTAATTACGCTTTACTAATAAACATGTACAGAATTTCATATTGATCCCAGAACTGAACTTTGAGGAACTTCATGTTTTTCCAGTGACAGAGTGAGTGGAGTATCCACTGAAGGATGGGTATTTACGGTGAAAGGATGGGTATTTACACTGAAGGATGGCTATTTACGCTGAAAGGATGGGTATTTACAATGAAGGATGGGTATTTACAATGAAGGATGGGTATTTACACTGAAGGATGGCTATTTACGCTGAAAGGATGGGTATTTACAATGAAGGATGGGTATTTACAATGAAGGATGGGTATTTACAATGAAGGATGGGTATTTACACTGAAGGATGGCTATTTACGCTGAAAGGATGGGTATTTACAATGAAGGATGGGTATTTACAATGAAGGATGGGTATTTACACTGAAGGATGGGCATTTACAATGAAGGATGGGTATTTACAATGAAGGATGGGTATTTACACTGAAGGATGGGTATTTACGGTGAAAGGATGGGTATTTACAATGAAGGATGGGTATTTACAATGAAGGATGGGTATTTACACTGAAGGATGGGTATTTACGGTGAAAGGAAGGGTATTTACAATGAAGGATGGGTATTTACAATGAAGGATGGGTATTTACACTGAAGGATGGGTATTTACGGTGAAAGGATGGGTATTTACAATGAAGGATGGGTATTTACACCGAAGGATGGGTATTTACGCTGAAAGGATGGGCATTTACAATGAAGGATGGGTATTTACAATGAAGGATGGGTATTTACACTGAAGGATGGGTATTTATGCTGAAAGGATGGGTATTTACAATGAAGGATGGGTATTTACAATGAAGGATGGGTATTTACACTGAAGGATGGGTATTTACGCAGAAAGGATGAGTATTTACAATGAAGGATGGATATTTACAATGAAGGATGGGTATTTACACTGAAGGATGGGTATTTACACTGAAGGATGGGTATTTACAATGAAGGATGGGTATTTACACTGGGATTTCAAAATACTCCTGATGTTCCAGTAGCTGATGGTCTATGTTTATTTAACTGACCTCCTCGGTACAAACTCTGTGGCCAGTGCAAGTGTTATGCAAATCTCGGGTGGAGTAAAACTGAAGGATTCGACTGATGTTCTTCATTCAGCCCCATGTATTAACTGTCTTTGCATCCCCCCCCGCCCCTTGCTCCCCCTATGGTTATACAGCAATTGTATAAAGGTTTCTGGTCAGGGATTTCACGCAGTGGTTTGTCTGGGGTCACTGTTGACCTGAGGAGGACAGCTGTGAAACTTACTCTTCATGAACCTATTTAAGAATGGCTAAGAGAAATCAAAAATTTCTTCATATTTGATGTTTCACTGGGTCTCCCTGGGTAGAATGAGAAAACCATGGAATAACTGAATAGATCAGGGGTGGCCGTTCTTATCCGCAAAGGGCCGGTGTGTGCAGGTTTTAGGGGTAACCTTTAGGTCAGCTGTTCAATCCCAGGTGTGAGGACTCTTCGGCCAATCAGTCCTCTAATTAGTAATCTAATTAGGGAGTCGCAGCGAAAACCTGCACACACAGTGGCCCTTTCTGAGTAAGATTGGCCACCTCTTCAATAGATTTATACCGTTAGTCCGGAAACAAATGTACAGTTTGTACTTTAAACTCTTGTGATGTTTAGAAAACAGCACTAACTGAACCTGCATTTTTCTACAGATATGTAAATATTAAATGATTGCAAAACACCAAAGGCAATGGAAACTAAACGTATATGTATTTAACCTAAACAGTCTTATCAAACCCAGTAAACTGTCACAAGATAATATATCGGGTAATTGTCAGGGCACTCAGTGTGTGGGTTGGTGCAGTGTGTATTTAGGTTAAATAATAGCCTTTCCTGTTTAATATGACTGGTGTCCTGAGTTGATTTGCAAGCCAGAAAGTCAGTCAGTTTGGCTTTGGCCACAGACAGGGAAACAGACCTTTTCCTGCATATTCCACAGCTCTGCCAACGACAACAGAGGCTCCCGATGTATTGACCTCATTGGTAAAAGTGATCCGTACCCAAGAGCTCTGAAATCGAGAGCTGGCACGTCACTTCAGATCTGCGGCGCGGAATTGAAAAGCTTAAATCATGCCGTTATTGCCTGCCCAACAATGCACCATTAGAATATAAAACGGAGGGGTAGCTTCTTCTGACCGAAACAGGCCTTGGCATTATTAAAAGCATTAATGCACAGTCACGTTCTGCTTGCTGGATAACTTGAAAAAACCCCAGGAATTCATTAAAGTGGGCTCACTCATGGATGCAAACTTTAGCCTTTCGACGATTGAATCTGCATATCAGAATTCTAATCAGAGCACCTGTAGCTGCCTCGCTGCAATAAAACTCTAATCTTACTGCGGCCTACTTTTATAAACGTGACACCCGGGTCTCTCTTTGGCTGGCATTAAAGGCCATGCAGGCTGCGGTGTTTCTGCCTCGGAGTGTCGTTTTAACGAGGGGACAAGTTGGGAACAGTAGCATCTTCACCGAAAACAAAGAAAAACAAACAACAAAGTGCCTCTTCAAGATGAGCCAGCATCGGCACCTGGAAGACGGGCCCCCGTCCAAGAGCAGAGCAGACAGGGGGGGCCAGCTGGGCACTGTTGCTCTCCCGGAGACTCACATGTGCTCCCGGGATGTGTGAGAGTCCCCAGCCGTGCTCCTAATCCAGCCCGATGTGGGTTTCTGCTCTTGGCTGCACGCCACCCGCCATCGGAGGGATTTTCCCCATTGCGCTCAGCGGAAGACGGCCAAGCTTCTTAGAGTGCGAGCATGTGTTTTCTGTCCTCTGAATGCAGCCCACGTCGAGAGCGCTGTCTGAATGCTCTGTAATATCAATAATTGATGCTCTTGAGGAGTAGTAATTAAATTAGTTAATTATGCCGGTAAAATTACATGTAATTATGTGACTGGAGGGTATGTTTAGTAAATTAGTCTCATCCATGCTAGTAGTGTATAATGGTGCCAAATTTTGTTCCTTGATGATTAGGTAATTTTGATACCTCTTTCAGGAATTAATGAATCATTTACAGGCAGAAATTCGCTGATTTGTGTTTTGCCATTTTTTCTGCAAGCCTCTGATTTGTAGGCAATATGGCATGAAGCCCATGAACCTTAATCCATAAATAACCATATATTACATGATATACGCCTTGATATAAATCAGATTGGTATTGATGTTTTGTTTATTTTTTTTTTCTGGTGACAGAAGCATAGAAAGGATTTACATAGCAAGGCAAAAATGTCTTGTTATTTCAATGTTACTATAAAGAAAGAATGTGAAACGGGCCAGATGTTGAAATGTTTTTAAATGTAAATAGCTATAATGATAAAGCATGTAACACTAAGAGGAACACTGTTGAGGAATGAACATCCCATGCAGGGTGTCCCCCGCCTGCTGCCCTGTGACTACAGCAACTGGATGCAGGCCGTCTCGGTACCGCAAACCTGCTTAGGTAGATGCATTTGTGAGGCTGAAAATGAGAGGATGCTAAGCTTGTGCATTGTAACATGGTAATTCCCAAGAACCACCACCAGGGTTTTATCCTTATAAGACCCTAAAGGTCGAATACTATGGCAGGTGGAACTCTAACCCTAACCCTTAACACCGGAGGGGCACCAGTCCCTCTGTAAATGAATTCCCATCATCAGTAAAACCAGGGACTCCTAAATGTTGTTCTGTTTCACTGCGTGACTTTAATGCACCGTGACTACATACTGGATAAGAGGATGGAGGGATGGATGGATGGATGAACGGATGGATGGCTTTAATCCCATTGTATAACAGAAAAGGTATCTTTTTAGGTTTATATGAATTTACGTCAATAACAAAGCCATATCAATGCTTATAGCACCAACCCTCAGGCTGATTTATAAGGCAGGTGCCAAAAAAGGCACTTTTATCTAAAATGACCTAAACATCTCAGCTTTCTGCAGGATTACACACTCACACCTCTGGATGACCTAACGGCATCCGTCACGCCACTGGAAACAGGGGCCGCCTCCTGATTGGTCAGAGGGACTACCTGCAGCAGGCGTGGCTGTCCTGCATGTCCACGCCCTACTCTCCATAGGCAAGCCAAGCAGTGGTAGACATCACCCCCCATTGTATTTATTACATCCATGTGCCAAATTCTGCTCTCACCATGACAATCCCAGAGGCATAATACGGCTTCTGTAGTCCACATCTAGACTCTGACGATGCACCGTACTTTACAGTATAATCACGATTATTAATTGTGATTATACCATAATTTGGCACTAAACTAAAAAAAGGACAGAGATTAATGGCCTACTTGTTTTTATCTGTCTCTCCAGAAGTTTTAAGGAGATTATTTCTAACCCTTTTCTCCCACAGTCTCAACTAAAAGAGCCATATTTTACTTGGAAATTAAGGGTCTAATGAAAAACACGGTGCAATAAATTCCCAAAAAATAAATCTATTTTTAATTATGAATGCTATTGAAGCATAGCAGAGCAGCACTGAAAACAAGTGTCATGAAATATTTTATTTTTAAGCCGTATGTTGTGCTCAGAACATGTATATCCTTACAGCAGCACATATGATTATAGAATGACGATACCTTGAAAGGACAGCATGTGCCGTCAGAACAGTGAAGCTTTATAGCTGTCAGCTGCCAGGCTGTTTACATTCGGGCCGATTTATTTTGCTACAGAAAGTGCAGTGAGATTGACAAGATGTCTTGTCCAGTTAGTACGCTCTGTGTACAAGAAGGGCAGCTCAGTTGTGCCTCTGAGACTGTCAGTTTTTAACTTCCCCTTAGGCAGGAGCCCATTAATTCATGTCGCTAGAAAATTGCAAAGTGCCTTTTTCCCTCCTGAGATGTCTTTGGGAGTTAATTGCCTTATTCCACTTGTTAACGACTCACATGCAAACACACACTTTACTCCTGGGAGAGTGAGGAACATCTTTTTTTTTGTTGTTGTTGACTTATTTAGTGTGCAGTTTCATCCATAAACATGGAGAGTGCAAGGAATCACAAAGGCCACTCATCCGAAGAGGGATTCACGCTGACTGTGGAACTGGCCAAACCGTAATAAAGGAATAACAACTGACTCAGAAACCACACTTCCTGTTCCCTTTGCCGTCATGCTGTTTGCCCGGAATGGGATGCGGACACCGTCTGTCTGGACGTCATTGGGGGGGCGGGGGAGGGCAGGGGGAACACCCTAGACTGGACAGCTATCTCTCACAGTGCACATACACAATCACACACTGTGGGCGATTTGCAGCCGCCAATTAGTCTGAATATCTAAAACATTGTGATTTTTTATATTTTTCGAACCTCAAAAATCCAGATCATTAACTGTTAGGCAAAAATTGCTACACAAGGAGCAAATGAAGTAAACTTGTGAAAAAATATCCAACACAAATCCACTATTCTTTCTACTGTAATCTGCTTCTTTTCATTTGGCATACCCCAGTGCACATGTCATTCATCTCAGTATATTAACCTTCAATGTGCAGTCAATCAAAAATTTTGTGTGTGTGTGTGCGCGCCCTCATTGTCACTTCATAAAGACCTCTTCTCACAAATGACGGCAAACATTAAATAATCTCTTTAATTAGATCTCCTAATCCTCTCGTGAGTCGGCCTTAGTGGGAGGGGGCCCCGTTATTTAATGGAGTTAGCCATGGGTGACTTTAGGACTGGTCAAGTTCTATTAAGGAGATAGCAGCATTAAGGCCCAATGAGCACACATCACTTCCTGTGCCCTGGAACTCTCCGCCTACGTGTGCCACGCAGACTGTGACTGGACGCAGACTGTGATTGGATGCAGACTGTGACTGGACGCAGACTGTGACTGGGGCACTTGACACAGATGAGCCACAGAGTAGGTTCCGTAGCGACATTCTGAGCCTGCCGAAAAACGACTTTCACCGTTTGTCAGCGATAACGTGGGCAGATATATCTCACCGGGAAAGGCGCCACAGCCTGTCATATATTTACCGGGGGTAACAAAGAACATGCAAAGGGTTAGCGCTGGAAGGCTGACGAAGACGGGCACGTTAGCGCGGGTGACAGGAGATATCGGTCTCAGTGAATAATGGAGCACGCCCTTCTCAGGGAGCTTGTCGCTGCACACCTGCGGAGTGACTGAAAACGGCCATGTAGAAGACACAGGCCCGTCCGGCGGAATCTCCAAACAGTTTTTAATGCTGGGTTCCGATCAGGGGTTACTGTGATTAGAGGTGCAGGAACAATCCTCTCCAGGAAAGCCTGGCTGACAGAACGAAAGTAAAACAGTGTGCATCAGCCAAATGAGCTTGACTGCTGTTGACATCATGTCCGGTTTTAAAAAATAATATCAAGCCTGTGTGGAGAGAAATAGAATCTGAGTAATGCTAGGTCTGGCACTGCCCACCGCAAGAGTTATGAGAGGCAAATTCTGCATTTCGTAAAATGGGTTAAATTAATGAGCCTTGAAATGGATCATTAACGAAAATGCATGTGCCATACAGGAAACAGACAGATGAAAACGGCTCTACATGCAACACACATTAGCCGTTATTAATGGCTGCTCTTTAATCATCTCAATGTATGCCATAAAACAGCACTGTCATCAGTCAGACGGCATTTCCTTATACCCAGAGAGACAGAATAAATATAGTGACAGCCATTTTGTTGTGAAAAAGTGGTTGCAGCCGGTCACAGAATCAGCTCCAGGATTCTCTGAGATGGATGGTTTGTGAAACATTTTATTGCTTGCAGATCAATAATCAAATTCAGGTCATTTCAGGTCAAGGTCTCTCAACAAATGATTGACAAAGCAATGATACATAGATTCTGCGGATTCTGTGTTGCTCCACGACAATACAATAAAGTCCAAATTCCCCTTCCATAAAAACCTCCAATGCATGACATAAAATGGGTCATGTCATGATATAACACCTAACAGATCTTTCAAAAAATGTACCTGCTCTTAAAATAGACATTTAACAGAAGCAGAGATAACACCTCCATCTATGCCAAAATCTACACACTACGCTAAAGCTTTCATTTCTGGGCCGGGGAATTTCAACAACAATGCTGTCTGTGTGAGAAACAGCAGGGTTTTTTTTCCTGCCAGAGTTTACAGTTTACCAGTTAAATGCCCTCCTTTTAAGAAGGTTGGGCTGGAGTTTTGTGGTGAGTAATCACTTTCCCACCTGCAGGTGGGTCGCTGGATGGATGCGGCAGGGCGGCAGCTCCTCCTCGGCACACGGCTGCCTGTTGACCAAGGCGCAGCTGACAAACACACCTGGCTTCTCTCTCTCTCTCTCCCTCTCTCTCTCTCTCTCTCTCTCGCTTTCTCGCTCTCTCTCTGCTTGGCAGCAGCCTCCTTCTCAGAAAGCTGGGGCGACCTGTACCTGTCTCGCGCTCAGGAGCATGGCTACGGCAGCTGCACGGAGAAATTCTTGGCAAACACACGCAACTCGGCTCAGAGATTAATTTTTACCTACCACACTATGCCTGCGGGAGGAGAACCCTCCCCAGGGGAGGGGAGGGGGGGGGGGAGAATGGGCGTGTCCGAACTCTCGCCGTGGAAAATGCGATGAGTCCGACTCTCCGGCGAATGCCACATGCGACCTCCGGTAAACAGCAGCTTTTTAATGTTCTTTGGAATCCCAAAGTGCAAAATATAGCCGCCTTCATCTCTGCTAATGAAGGGAAAGGTGTCACTATGCTTGCCAAAGCCTGCCCCAGAAATAGGAGAGGTTTGCAATGAACGTCATAAGGTCTGGAATCAAACTAATTTTCCTTTAATTATTTTATCACCCTTCAAAGATGCTAGGAAATGGAATTAAATATTTGTGTGTGACTCAGCGGGCGAAGGGATGTGCCTGTTCAAATCCCGGACCCTTCAGATAAGCCCTTCACCTCTGATCATGCCGCTATTGGGCTGTTGAGCGAAGCCCTTAACCCTCAAAACCCCAAGCTTTGACGTGTGTGTCTCATAAATGTTACATTTATAAAGTGCTTTTTTTTCTCCAAGGCACCCAAAGCGCTTTGCAGAAGCAATGGGGAGCCACTTCAGCCACTACCATTGTGTAGCCCCCACCTGGATGATGGGACAGCGGCCGTTCTGTGCCAGAACACTCACCACACAGTAGCTAAGGCAGGAGAGAATTCCACCAATTAGACATAGGGGATGATTAGGAGGCCAGATTTGATGGGGCCACAGTGGGCAATTTTAGCCTGGACATCGGGGTACCACCCCTACTCTTTCGAAAGGTGTCCATGGATCTTTTATGACCTCAGAGAGCCAGGACTTTGGATTTATGTGTCATCCAAAAGACAGCAGCATTTTTACAGCTCAGCATCCCCGTCGCTACATGAAATGCGAGCCTGAGGGCAGCCATGTGGCAGGTGATACCCCAACACCACAGTAGTCTGAATGGAACAGTGTGAGTTTTTTCCGGTGGCTGGAGTGCCGATTCTGCCACCAATCCCCAAATTTACCCTGTTAGTTGGAGGACCTCCTTACAGGGCTGGATGTAGATTAATGTCATATCCAGGATGAAGCAATTGCAGGTTAAGGGCCCTGCTCAAGGGCCCAATGGAGTAGGATCACTCCTGATAGTCACTGGATTCTTCGATGCTTCACCTTGTAAGCAAGATAATTCAATCTGATATAAATACTCTATTTACTATTTGGTGGATCTTATTATCACTTTACAAAAAAATTATATGGATGGAAAATCTCCAACTGATAGACCTGAAACTATCCTGTGAACACAGCGACCTGAAATCTTTCAGTATCTTCCCAGGAACATTTTTTTGTAGTCAGGACAGTGATACTTAAAGTGAGGAGCACGAGATGATTTTCTGAATATTGTAAAATAAAGTTTATAATGTTTTTTTTTGCTAGCTCCTGTCTGTTAGTGTTCAGATAAAACACACCTTGTAGTGGTTGGGGGTGGGGGGATGAAGATTAGATGGAGGGAGGGGGGGAATATATTTGTTCTCATTCTGACAGCATCTTTTCCAGGTATTGATTCGGAGTTTCAGGGTGGTGACATTTTAGCCTGAACATAAGTTTAACCAAATATTAATGAATGCGAAGCTACTCCACTTAAGATCTGTTGTGCCTGCTCAGCAGCCTGGTCTTTCCATTTAAATAACTGTCATGTAAGTGGCCTTATCTCATTGTTAAACCCTTTACAATATGTTGCAACATGATATAACTTCAGTTGTAGGTTTTTGTGACAGGCTGTACTTAAATTTTTCCATTTGACTGAATTTACACACACAGTGACTGTGGTTAATGTCAGCTTAGTTGTTTTATGTCTGAAGGCAGAGCCAGATCACATTCCGACATCTTAAACCAGTGGAGTTTGTTTCGGCGGTTGATGCGAAGCAAAATGTACGTCTTGTTGGTGAGAGGAAGTTGGGGACCAAAGTACTTTTTCGAAATCGAATTCGGGTTTGCACTTAAACCAGATTTTACGCCCAAGTGGCCATGAAACTTGGAAGTGTGGAAAGAGATTAACTTTTTTATGTGGAAAAATAAGCAAGAATGAAACACAATAGGATAACTTGACAAATGAGTGTAGTACATTCGCTTGGCGACGCCTCCCCCCCCGCATCCTCCAGGAGTGGCAGCACGTTTGGACATCCCGCTGTGACCATTGCTTAATTTCCCGACAACTCACACGAGCCCGACGTAAGCGTCCTCTCAATAATTAGTCCTTCTAGTAATATGTCAGATGGCCGCAGATTATTTTCTGGCTGCTGCAAATCTGTAGTGAGGGTTAAGAAGATCTAAACCAAAAAGCCGAAGGTATCTTGCTGTTTCCCTACCAGCATAGCACTCGCTTTTTTCTGTTCTTACTTTCCACAAGACGGGGGGATGGGAGGTTGGCTGCGTGAGGAGTCGGGGAAGTTCCTCGCAGAAGTGATCCATTGCAGCATAAAGTCACAGTCACAGAGACTCATCTGGTTGCTTGGAACAAAACCTTGGTCTGGATTTGTACTTTCTGGACCTGAGCTCTCCACCTGCATCTGTAATGGATTAGTTTAGTGAGTAACTTCCCCAACACTGAGTTCAGATGACTGCGGTCAGTGCTCATGTTTCCTTTTTTTGTGTTTGTGGGGGTAAGGGGGGAGGGGGGCGTAATTGGAAGGTTGCTGGTTTGAGCCTCGGCTTTGGCAGAATAGTGCCATGTTTGTGGGCCCCGGAGCGAGGCCCTTAACCCCCAGCCCCACGGGTGCCACTGCAGCTGACTGCCCTTCACTGCCAGGCGTAACTTTACCTACATCTGTGTGTCATGGGGAGCAAGGTGGGCTAGGAAAGGGAATTTCCCCCCAAGGGATCAATGCTGTTGTCATTATTATTATTATTATTATTAAGATGTGAGGTGAGCATTTCTGAGGTTTAGACCAAAAGCAGACAAATGGCACAGATATGTGAATAACCCCATCAGTCTGACTGTGTTTCAACAACGTTAATTTCATGTAGACTTGAGTCAACCATTATTTCTCCAGCTGCAGTAATTCTTGCAAATAGCACGTCTGAATGACTGTTACGTCTACCGCTACAAGATTCTTTTAAAGATTATTAAACCACTGAGAAACAAGTAGGCAATTCCTTGTCATTTTCTGCTTGGTGATCAATAGCAAATGGAGTGTATTGATAACAGTGGCTGAAAGAGGGACCTGGGGACTCGTTACACCTCGCTGAAGCTCTGGGCTAAGCTGCGCCTGAGAATGCAACAGGGAGCTGCAATCCTGAGTTCTGAGTTTCTGCAGCTGCATTTTTCCGCAGTGTTTGCACTGGGAATGTGTGGCCAACGTGTTGCAGTCAGCGATGTCATTTTAATCGTTTCTTTTGTTCCATGTTAGAGATGCAGCCTTCAGTAAACAATGCAGGTCAGGAGACAAAGAAGATCGATCTGCCACATCAGTTTGTCTGACGTTGACGAGAAACACTGCAACGTGTGGACAGATATCACCCAGAATAATGAGACTGAAGATTAATTCTATGAATAGTAAAGAATATATTTTGTCTACACTCTTTTCCTTCACACTAGATTAAAAAAATCAGCTGAAACTGCCCGTCTTCCAGGCTACGTCGCAGTTTGGCTCCATCATGGTCCCACGGACCCATCTGTTGCCACGTCAAGTGTCTGAGTCGCTTCTTCCAATATTTGCCTTCATTTGAAAATCTCCCAGGGCAGAATTCCGGGTTGGGAAAGGGTGTCTGACAGCAGTGGCCCTTGTGCCTTCATTGCAGGAGGGATGGTTTGAGTTTTGCCGTAGGGGACATCTTTGCAGCTGCTTCATATCCAGTGATCTGTTTCAGAATCTGTTAATTTATTAAGTAAATAAATTGATTGGGGAAGTGGTCATCTCATCCAGCCTTGTGCCCTGTGAACCCCAACATGACCTTGACCAAGAGAAGCAATTAGGGGATGGATGGATGGATGGATGGATGGAGAAAAGATGCCACTGGCACCTGGGTTTCAGGATTCTACTAGAGGGGAGTGACTGGAAGAGGTGATCGGTGGGGTGGGAACAGTCAGCAATGATCTTCACGGCTTCAGGGTTCACTTCTTCCCTCTGGACTTCAGCTGAAGATGAAGATGGCAGCTGATGACCTTCCCCGAAGACCTCACACCCTCACTGGAGCTTCTCCTTGGAGTGGGAAGTCCATTGTGCCTTCTCCCTCCTGGCATCGGCTCCAGGCTCATTGTGACTCTGGGATTACTAGTAATGGATAGATGAATTTAACCCAGTTGCCTTTTGGAATAAAATACTATGTTCCACTCTAGGACACAGAGGAAGTAGAATCTTCCGGATGCTGGGCCATATTAATGTGACAGGACGACTCGTGAATTTGGTGAAATCTGCCAGGCCAGTTCACTTTCAAGCTGCGTTATGGCCTGAGGGAACGCCCTCATTACAGCTGGGAAAATTATACCATGCCAAGCGTTCCTGATTATACAAGCAATGCCGCTGTCCAGATTATCATCTTTTTCTTATCGAAATGTTCCCAGGAAAAGCTGGAATACTGTACTAATGAGAGGACCGAGGGGGTTTTCTATTAATTAATTATATAAAGGTCTAGAAAAGTCTATAAATAATTACCATTTGACCTGCGGATTCACTCCAAATTCCAGTGAGGACATTTGATTACAGTGAGCAACGGCCAGCTAACCACACCCCCTCTCAGTACAACATGTTGAGGAGACCTAGTTGGGTATGGTAATTGAGCATTAAAAATTGATAGCATCATAAAATTTGGTACTCCTTTGCTGATTCGGCAGTATTATCGAAGTCGACTGAGTAAATAATTTATCGCAGACGATTCTCCTCCACATTTTTAATTCCTTTAAGTAAACATTTTTGCAGTGTCCAGCTTGGCTTGTCAGCCTTGCTGCTCAAATAGCCGGTGTCTGGTTCGGCTCGTCAGCCTTGCTTCTCAGAAGGCCTATGCCCGGCTCGGCTCGTCAGCCTTGCTGCTGAGAAAGCCAGTGTCCGGCTCGGCTCGTCAGCCTTGCTGCTGAGAAAGCCAGTGTCCGGCTCGGCTCGTCAGCCTTGCTACTGAGAAAGCCAGTGTCCGGCTCGGCTCGTCAGCCTTGCTTCTCAGAAGGCCTATGCCCGGCTCGGCTCGTCAGCCTTGCTGCTGAGAAAGCCAGTGTCCGGCTCGGCTCGTCAGCCTTGCTGCTGAGAAAGCCAGTGTCCGGCTCGGCTCGTCAGCCTTGCTGCTGAGAAAGCCAGTGTCCGGCTCGGCTCGTTGCCGCTACACAATGGTTTGATTTTAGCTGTGAATTCTGGGATTGTGTGAAATGTCACGACTGAGGCTCTTGTGCTACTTAGAACCAAGAAATAGTTTCTATTACAAATGTTTAATAATACCCTTGTAATACATAGTAAATGCATATCAAAATATACGGTATTGTGTCATCCAATACCTTGTTTTGTGTATATTGATATTTTCTATGCTTTTCATGTAAATTGAGCACCCCCCAGGTCCTCGCTGAGGCCCCCTAGTGGGCCACACCCCCCAGTTGAGAATCACTACACTACACCAATTAGCCTAATTGCACTTCTTCGAACTGCTGGTGAAAATCTGTGTGGCACAAGGAGAACATGCAAACTTCACACACACCCAGTAACAGCAGGATTCAAACCCCCAGCCCAGGAGATGTAAGGCAACAGTGGAACACACTCAACCACCAGGCTGCCCCAGATTGTTTACCTTCAAAGTTTATTTTTAAACGCATCATTGAGGTACACACGCTATGGAGCATGAAAATGCTATGAATGCACACATGCTTGTTTTTGTCACAACATCCGAGCAAAAGCTGTTAAACCGGATGTTTCTCGAAGATGAATGTCACAGGATAACAGACGTCGAGGCAGCTGACTTATGGGTCAGGACATCAGGGGACGGGCAGGACTCTGGACGGCACCAAACACTGGGTTTTGTCTAAGCCTACAAGAGGCACTAAATGATACATTTTAAACAAAAAATTTGAAAGATTTACATATAAATATTTCAAGTGATTCTTAGTTTTTCTGTAACCCTAAATGCATCTCTCTGTCCTGTTATAGGCTCCAGGTGGCCCAGGATCTTGTACCGCAAAAGCGATGTGGAAGCCGGATGGATCGATGGAGATCGACTCGATGTGGTCATCGTTCCTTGTATTGGCAACAAGAAAAAAACTAAATACGAGTCAAATCGCTCAACCGTGTCGTCCATAAGGTCAATATCGGACAAAACTAAGTAACGACAAACGTTCAGTGCTATCTGGGGCTCAGATGTTTTTAACTAGTTACATCAAACACGCAAATTTACAGTTTGGTTTTAGAACTAACAGAATGCAGAGACGACAGGCAGGTAAACTGTTACAGACTGATAGTGAAATATATCGGTAGATATTAACATTAAATGTCCCAGAAGAGATCTGTTATTCAGCCTACTCTGAGGTCACAGATTCATGTACGCTGCAATGGACTGTTAACAAATTCACTCTTTCGGGGCTGACAGTGTGTGAAAACCACAGAAACGTTGTAATAACAGGCGAAGACGCCCATACAAACATGGATGGACCCGCTTTCAGTGTCGATGCCTTTTGTTCTCCGCCCCAGAGAAAACTGTGAAGGGTAGAACGGTGGACGGTTCTGCCCAATCCCGTCGAGGCTGGGGAGGGCGGGGGAGGGGCAGCGACAGGGGTGACGGACACACGCTGGGTTTTCCTTCCTCCCGCACCTGCTTGCCCCGCCTTTCACCTGCACAGACCTCCCCCCATCTGCCCACCTGTAGCCAGATTGACAGCCCAGCGCTGTTGACCTCTAAATCACCGGCACCTGTCACCTTCTTTTACCCCAACCAGAGCCGTGCAGAGAGTCATTGGTGCCAAGGTTACACCTTTGTTACAGATCACTTCTTAAATTCGGCACTTTATGAAGCATAGCAAGTCAGAAGATCATCCACGGCCACCATGCACAGCTAATGTGTTTTTACAGGGTTGCCTTCTCATTGAAATGGCAGATACCAGTGGCTTAAGCATACTGGAGTAAATCCTTTTTTTTGAATTTAGACTGAGACCCAGCCATGCGCTGCTTCAGGCAAAGCTGGCAGGGGGCCGCAGCCCGGGTTCGAGTGCCGGAAGCAGGGAGGCCCCTGCTCCCTCGGCTTATTAGGCCGACACGCGGGACGCGCTGTTAATGGAGACATTTACACCTTACTAAGAGCTGGCAGGTGTCGGACCTCGCGCCGCTGAGCGCGGCAGCCTGCCAGGCGTCGTTAGGAGGCGTGCCAAGGAGCTTGGCCGGCAGCCGTGCTCTGCCGAGTGACGGAGGAGTAGCCGGGCATGGGAAGCTGTGCTGCGACCGCGACTCCGGAACATTCCGATAGGGCGGGGCCTTTCCCATACAGTGTGCCCGTTCCCGGCAGTCCCTTTATGAAGATGTAGGAGGCAGAGGGTCAGGGTGACGGTGGGCGGGGCGGGAGGGGTACACCATACATGGATTGACTGAAAAACCCAGGAGACCCAGCCGGCCCCCACCCCAAACCCTCAAACAAGCACTGCATGGGTAGCGGGTGGCATCCCTCCGTATTCAGTTTTTTCTAAATGTTTAGTAGTGTTTTAAAGAGCCATATAAAGCGAGATCTCTTGTTGATCTACAGCCTGATTTAAATTTTATTGTTGACCGTGTTCCTGCTCTTGGCCCGAGTGTGCGGGGGGATGGGGGCAGTACACAATTCCACAGCGTTTATGATTCTTGACATGCGCTTTGCTGTCACCTTACGCTTCCACAAGTCCTTACAATTGTTTTGAATGTTGGTTTCCGTCTCCTGTATGATACTAAGCAGAAAAGTGGTCACGAATTGTGAGTCTGCTCCATATTCCTCATGATGTAAGACGCATGGTAGCAATATTTCACACATTACTATTGTTTTGGTTTGCTCTAATATTTTAGAACACATCTGAAAGGGGATCAGGAGACAGAGATGCCCCGACAGATTTTAAGGGGCTGCCTGAGATGAAACAAGAACAGTCTGTGGTGAATACTGCAATACAGACGACGTGGCATTTAATAATAATCAATTATCAGTCTGCAAGCATCTTAATATTGACAAAATTCTGACGGCTTTGTGCATCTAAAATGCCGAATTGGTGCATAGCAAACATCTCATTTATCCAGGGTAATATTACTTATTAAAACTGCATTTTAAATGTTAATTCCACGATGTACAAGCCCCTCTGACTCCCATGGAAACATGAAGACAGCCAGGACTATATAAGCTGGAAGCAAATTGTTCCTTTCCATCAAAAAAGCAGACAGAGATCAGCCTCTATTGCATGATGAATTATGCCAAGAGAGGCAGGGAAATTACAGAAAAAGCAAATGGTTTAAATATTAATACCACCAGTTAGGTAAATGTTAGAGTGCCCATGTGACTCGGTTTAAAATATCATGTATACAAATGGGTACAGAGGAGAGCTGACACACACTGTCAGCCTGCAAAGTGAAATCTTTCGCAATTTGTTTTTCACCGTATTTTACAGACTTCGGTGTCAAACTTTTTGACAAAGATTTTTTTTTAATGACCAAGGGAAGGAGGAGCATGTAAAGGTGATCAGGGATCACAATCTAACCTATCAAAAGGTCAATCCCAGAGAAGTGCTTAATTGCAATACCTTCAGTATGTTTAATAAACCGAGTGAACAACCAGATTCACCTAAATCTAATTACAATGAACAAACAAAGCTTTCTGTTTTATAAAAGATTAACATTTTATGAGCGCCGAGGATGACTGTGGTGATCAGCCTGTATTTTTTTTATTTTGAAGAACTACTTTAACAGTGGGAAGCTGAAAACCCACACATGGATCAACCTTTGGAACTGTGGGGTGGACATGAGGTCACGTCACATGACGGACACACACCCTGCTGTAGGAGAGCGCACTGTCCTCTTCAGACGCACCTTCGGGTCGGTTGTCATAAAGAGAGGGATCTCTTGTGAGAATGATTAAATATTACCGGCACCCCATGTCCTGTTAGACCTTGGGATAAGTGTGTGGAAATTCTGTGTCAGGGTAATTTATGAAACAAGGCAACAAGAGAGAAGTCAAATAATTGATCACATCAGCTAAAACAAAGCATTCCTTCACTTCGGAATATGTGTCAAACTTCACTCAGCCCAGTAAAGACCGGTTTCTAAGCATTGGGGATCCATTACTTGCAGCACAGAATTCCAGTTTAAATAGCTAACAGTGCCAGTACCTACATTTCCAGTTTGTGCCCGTAAATTAATTTAAAGTAGTTTCTTGATATATATATATATATATGCGGTCAGTCTTGTGAGATTTCTTGTGAGATTTCACCCAAATTATTTTTGCTCTGGTCCTCAGAATATGTGAATATTTTCATGAAATCATTACCTTCGGGCAGCAAGCACGGCTTCACGGGGTGCGGAAAATTAGGCAAAAACACTGACGGTGATTGTATTTCTGTTCATCCGGTCTGCTCATGTTTTTAATTAATAGTTGTGAGCAGCAAAAGGCAAATTAGACTGAAATCAATCACATGTCCGTGTGGAAGCGGAACCCGCGGCGTGTGACGCGGCGAAGCGGTTTCGTTGTAAATAAAGTTAGGCTACTTGCTGTTTATTTTTTACGGGTGAATATTTCCACACACAGTAATATCTAACTGTTAGAATGAAGCCCAATCAGATGGGTGGTTTATTCGCTTTCAGGTGGATAATCAGACCCAGGAATCGTTAGTAGGACCGACACTGCGGCGGTAACATAAGTAAATACCGCAGCACTAAAGGTCTCACTTAGCCAGTTGGCCCCCTCTATTGTTGCCGACCTCACGGCCCAGTGAACACCAAATTTTCTCTGTCACACTCCAATAAACCTAATTGTGCAAAATAAATGAGCTAATTTCGGAAGTTCCAGTTTCAGCAAGAGATAAGGTGGCTGCCTGATTGATTGGCTTTTTTTTTTCTTTTAATTTGAAAGAGTGTCATTTGTGCTTTGGGTGAGAAACCCGGCTGTTTGCGTATCTGTCTCTCCTACACGCCCAGCTCTGACCCCGCATTATACTCGCGCCGCTCCCTTCCTCCGCTGCGAGGCGGCAGGAGCGGGTCCCAGCGGACCGGGCGCAGGAGGCGCCGGCGCCGCATTTGCATTTTACCGCGGCTGTTATTTGCGGCATCGCATGTGGCGCTGGGCCCTGAGGGCTACGGGGGGGGAAAAGGCAGGTAAGGCATAAATTAATCATAGGACTTTTGAGAATTAGCGGCGCCAACGCAGCTGGAATATTCCCCGTATCGGGAGAAGACGGCTGGAATTCCGGGGAGGTTGTTTTTGGTGTCGCTGAGAAGGAAACGGGAAACAGAGATGGGAAGTTTTGGGGGTGAATCTGAATTCCCCACCCGATAGAAGTCTGTTTGAAAAACTAAAAATAAATAAATAAATAAATCACCGGTCAATCAAATCTTTTTGTTCCTAAAACAATACAATAAATTGAATCGCTGAATATATTTGAGTACTCTGTATAGTTACTTTCCGTAGCGTAAGGGTAAATGTATTATTCTCTTTTTGGCAGTAATTATGGATAATTCATGTGTTGTTATTAGTATGACACTCATTATTTTATTTTAAAAACTGTAAATGTCAGACTCAGATTCAAAGTGTTTTGAATGTGAAGTTTCAGTACATTAAAACAACATGACAGAAATAGTCACAACTGAAATCCACCCACTGGAAAAACTGCCTTTTAAAATGATTTCACATGAAGACTTTACATTATAAAACAGTTCCAACTATTTTAAAAGGACAAAATAACAGGATATATAAAAAGTATCTGAGTCTATCTTTGGCAAGAAATTACTCAGCTGCCCGAACTCAGGAAATTCACGGGATCGGCCAGTTTCAGCACCTGGGCAGAACCTTTCTGACCTTCAACCATAAGCATGAGGCCTGAACTGTGTCCTTTACCATCAACTCTAAGCAGATGATCATTTTTTAAAACTTAGTTTACAGTATCTGGAGCTTATTTCACATTCAAAGCATTTGTCCAGTTATGGTGTCCCTTTAGTATATACCGTAGCTGTCAAACCAGAATGATAAGCGGACTTTTATCTTCAGCGGGGGGGGAACACACACAGACACACACGTACACAGAAGGCACATACTTATCTCAGTTCAAAGAGGACATGACAGCGTACTCCCTCATAACTATTGTGTGCAGTATTATTTTTAACCCAGAAGAAGTTGTGCTCTCCTATTATTTAGATAATACATAATAAGTTTGTAATATCTTTCAGTGACCCCCGCCTCAGGTTAGGGGTGTGGAAAGCGGCTGGGTTCCAGCATACATGACATCGCAGGCCACTTTGGGGACTCCAGTTGTGCGGGGAAGCATTTCGGTCTGTTTGTTTCACAACATGGGGAAAATGGCCTCCATCCATCAACTTAATTAAATGGAGAGGTGATTGCGAGGCGGCATTACGCCATTCCCCGCCCCCCCTGAGCACGGGATGGGGTTGGGGGGGGCGGGCGAGGAATTTCGCATGTTTCTGTGCTGACGTTGAAATGGCCGGACAAAGATAGAGAGGAATCTCTCTGCCTTTCCTGCTCATTTCTCAGGAGTGATCAGTTAGGGGCAGTTTTGCCAGGAAGGCGGTCAAGGGGAATCTTTGCTTGGCATTATATATGATTGCTCATTTCAGCCATTTGAGAGTGGTAGTGCGTTATTCCAGTTCCACATATGTCATGCATTTCTGTACCGGATAGTGTTATATGGGGTGGACAAGATCAACAGACAGGACTCTCGGGAGATCTTTAGCTGTATGTATTGGGATCCTGCCGCATTCTTCAAGAGAAAAGCCTCCAGATAATCGAGAGATTAAGTATTTCACACTCTGTGTTCCAGAACTTCCCATGAAGGCCCAATGATGTTTATTTCTGGTATCTCTGCAGGCCATGGAAGACATTTGACTTCATCCTGGCGTCATTTGTGTAGCAGTGCTTATGTGGGTGTTATGGTCCTGGAATATGAGAACATCCTGTGGGATCTTTGTTTGCACCAGCGGGTGAACCTGGTCCTGGAGAATGGTCTGAATTTCATGGCTGTGGTATGACTATGCAGAGCAATCATTGGACCTAATTAGTCCCACAGTTACCTGCCCATTAGATTATGGTTTGAAAGCCTCCTTTGGCTTTTTGAATGTAGGAAAAGGTAGGAGGAAGATCAGTTTTCAGACCCAGGTTCTTTTTATACCAGGTTATGTGTCTTTGTGTGTAGCCCTTAACTAAAAGCATTTTTTGAACAAGTCCATCCATAAATTCTAGCTTCGCGACGCTCACAACATACAATTTTTGGTGACTCGCAGAGTTCAGTGCCGTTTTTTGAGATCTGTGTGATCTGTGCCCCTGAACATGAGGGAGTTTTTATGATCCATGCACCTGAAATTCTAACTATATGACTCCTTTGGAACTCTGTTAGTTGCCTTGCCTTGTTTGAAAACCACACATATCAAAGTGCTGATGTTGTACTTCTTATTATAGGTAAGACATACCGCTAATTATTATTCACCCTTATAAGCACTTTTCCATGTCAGGAAATTTTTTTCAGTAACCAGGAACATCTATTGCGTTCCCAGCACAAGAACTCGGTCTGATTGTAATTCCTCGAAGGTGGGTCTTGTTTTTTAGCCCCTACTCCAGACTAGGTACTTTTCCTTTGACCACGAGGTACTGGGGGGTCCACAAGCACCCACGCTAAATTCTGCAGGAAAATAGACATAGAAGTAGTACAGTAAATATTGAATAGATTGAATTATTTTTGTGTTTTAGTTGCATTAAATGCGTTAATGAATATCTTTTTTCTTCCATCTCCATTTTTCTACATCGGAAAATTCAATTGATAACCAATATACTTTTATCCAATATAACCGGTGTCGGTAGCAAAACTTGCCGGTGCTTATTAGCAGAACAATGTTGCATAATTTTTTTATTCTGTGGGAAATGAATGGCTGATCTGCTGTGCAGGTTTGTTTAACAAATAATTAACAAATAAATAATTAATAATTAATTGACTTCCTCCATTGTTTTGGGGTGGCGGTGTAGTTTCGTGTGAAATTACTTGTGGAGTTTAACCCACGAGTCTTTTGCATCCCCCATGCTTATTTAGCATAAAGGTCACAGATCTGTCTGTGCTGCGGGAAAGCGACAGACGAAAGTGGCCAGGAACTACAAAAGTTTCCAATCGAGACGGCCCAGGAACTCAGAACTTGATTCCTGCACTTTTGTCGCTGTGTTTGTCATTGTGATTTAGCCGCTTCGAATTTAAAGCGGTGTTTGCCTCATTTTGTTTACCCTCTGCATGTTAGATTGATGTATGACTTTGTAGCATTCATCTGCCATCAAAAGCCCTGAACAAAGTATAAGCGAGCCATATAATGTTAGTCCTCAACATGTTAGTCACATGGCGGAAAACCCACCATAAAGGTCAGGTTCATGAACAGTGCTGGCCCAGTGCCCGGATGTTGTGAATATTCAGCTTCAGGTTACACTTTTTTGCTGAGTCACCATCATCTGCCATCTGTACAGCAGGACTGGGGCAGCCAGGACGATGAAGGGTGCCGGGTGGGACGCCGATGCCCGGAAGCCGTCGGCGTTGGGGAACGACTGACGCTGTCGAACTCCGGGCCTTTCTGACCCGACGCAGCTGTTGATCGGTGACGCATGGAAGATGGGTCCTCTGAAGGCAGCGTCTCCATTCGCGTAATGGTTGATTGTCCTCAGAAGGACAGAAACCTACTTCCCAGACGCCGGCAAATGGATTCGCTTAAGCACTAAATCACGGGAGGGAATTAGCGCACTAATGCAGATGGTGTAGCTGTTTCCTTCAGTCTCTATCGGTCATCAATAGGCTAAAGTCTCATTCTGAAAGACGAAATTCCTATTTAAAATATAAGTAGGTCATTCAAAAACTTATTACAAGTCATGTATGATTTATTTCTGTATATTATTGGAGAGGCACTGCGTAGTAATGAAAACATACTTTGTTGTTTAGCGTTGATGATGCTGCTGTGCGTTTACTTTGTCATTTAACCCATCATCCTTGAACTGAAGCTTGTTGTTAAGTTGTCAGTAATTTATTTTAAAATTCATCAAGATCAGATCCATGAGGCCCAAGGCTGCAGCATGTTAAAGCAGCTTAGGCTGTCGTTGCGGTTAGCCGTACATATTTAAGCATTCCAGTAGGTGTTGGGAGAGGAGATCGGCACCCCTGATTGGTCGATTTGAAAACAACCGACACCTTGTGGAAGCGAGAACTGGACACTGCCACCTTTTCGCAGTGAGAGTTCAGGTGCTATGAGGGGTGTTTGATGACAGCCCAGTTGGCACCCCTATCCCGCCTGTGGTTGCGTGCCATACGGCTGCCACCACACAGTGGGCAGTGGGTCTCCATGGCCACACAACCACAGTGGGGGGGGGAGAGGTAAACAGTGGAGGAGTGGGCAAATTTACATTAGTTTCTGCAATGGCTGGCCAACAGCAGCTTCGGATGGGAGAGAGGGTACAGGGGACCAGCTTGTGGATGACATGGCACGTTCCGAGGTTTACCGCAACCCCCCCCCCAACCACATCCTCTGTCAGTCAAGCTCATGCGGGGCCCAGCCATCTGCTCCAAAGTCAACGGGAAGGAGAAAGAGTGAGGAGGTGACTGGTGTCGCGCCCAGGGGCCAGCGGAGGGTCGGGGGAGCGCTGTTCTGTAGAGGGCAGCCCCTGTCCTGTACCAGGGAAACATATGCGCTGCCTGTTCCCACTTGGCAAGCAGCCCCGCCCACCCAACACCCCTTCCTCACCAACTCTGCCCAGCATTCACAGGAGACAGCGGGAGAAACACTCTCCTTTAAATGTTCCCATGCATATTCATCTTTTTAAGTGTTCATCGTCAGCGGATATCGGGCACGAAAGTGGAGTTTTTTTCCCTCTTTTTTGAAATAATGGATCTCTGACGCGAATGTGGATAGATAAAGTCCAACACTGGCGGTCCAATTTCGGTCTCATTTCGCAGCATATTGTCGTGAAGTCGCACATAATTATTGCATGGCGGTTTCAGGGGACTCCCTGGAATGTTTCTGCTGAGCAGAAGATGGGAACGAAATTGACAGGCTTTATCCAAGAAAAGATAATGGCCTGCTTATGTGTGGACACTGCGATAGATTAGCTGAAATACTTTGCAAAATATAGCTGTCAGAATCCTAATTCAGAAACCCTAAAACAGCGAGCCGTGAAGATCATTGCTGACTGTTCCCACCCCACCGATCACCTCTTCCAGTCACTCCCCTCTAGTGGAATCCTGAAACCCAGGTGCCAGTGGCATCTTTTCTCCATCCCTCCATCCATCCATCCATCTTCTATACCCCCCTGTCCTATGCAGGGTGGTGGGGGGGGCGGAGCCTGTCATGGACACTATGGGCACCAGGCAGGGAATAACCCAGAATGAGATAATAAACCAAATAAAAGTACTATGAATGTCACAGGCTATAGAGCAAGACAGAAGTGGATGTGTCATCTGATGCCAGAGTTTCTGTTCGGAAAGCGAGTTAAGTTATAATCAGCACACAAGCAAAAATGAATAGATGGATGTTATTCATAAATTTTCTTTGGCTAAACAAGCAACCCATCCGAAGCAGGCTTGAGTACAGCAGTAACCTGATACGTATCCCTGTATGAGCGAATAGGGGGCCTCAGGCTCGAACCCACAGCATGTGAGAAAGCCCTCTGCCAAGGGGGGGGGGCACCTAACAGACACGCTGGCTCCTGGATCATACTGTTCCTTACACACACCTCTGCCCCCCACCCAGGAGCAAACGTGAAGTCTTTGTGAAGGCGAGCTCACAGTGCATCCCGCAAGCTCGCTGGGAGGGGCGTTGGGGAGCTGTCTGTTCTGATGGCTCTGGTGCTGATGGGTGCCATGTCTGTAATCCTTCGGGACGGGATTCCTACATTTCTACACGGAGATGATCGTTTGACAGGTTACCTCGCCGGGGCGGTCATGGCACCCACAAGCACGCCGTCTTCCCCTTCCATGACGGAGCGCGTCTGTATTTCTCTGTGTCACCCGACCTGTGGGTGATTTTATTTTGACAGCGAGATTTGACACAAAGAGCTGAAAGGCAGTATCCCCCCCCCCCCCCCAGCATGCGAGGGCAGCCTCTAGGCGGGTGTGACTCCTGCTTTCACCCCCAGCATCAACATTGTCCAGCTTCTGACGCCCCATCTGGGTCTCCTCCTTAGTTGCACTCGCGTTCACCTCATTGACCCCCCACACGCCGCCCCGCGCCGCGTTCGAGAGCCCCAAGCCGCCGACAGTCACACGCAGACAATCCTCCCGCTGCCCTTCAGCTAGATAATTTACTTGCAAAGGAAACATAAAATATTCAGTAAAACGTCTATCTGTATGCATTAACAAAGTGTAAACTTTTACACTTGGGTAAGTCGCTGAAGGCGTCTGCTTCGGAAACAACATTAAAAGTGAAACGGAGCGGTGGCAGGCCCTGCGAGCCAGTCGGCAGCCAATCGGAGGCAAACGGGCTCCTCAGTGCTGCTAATTTATTCGTACTTATCAAGGTCTTTAAAAAAGACCCATTAAAATCACAGATTATTAAAAAAATATATTAAAAAAAAGTGCTTCCGTCCCGCTAAACTGCGCTTCGCACTCCAGCCCGAAATGATCCCACTCCCTCTACAGTCGGCCGCTGCGGGCCGTTTTTAAATTAAATGAATACATTTTTCGTTCAGCCTCGTGCTTCCTAATAGCTCACTTTATGTTCTGTTACAGATATGGATTAGCTGGGCCGAGCCGGAGCGAGACAGTATAAAATCCGAATCCCGTGCTAAAAGGCGTCGAGGGCTGGCGTGAGGCGAAGATGAAGGGGTCTCGCTGTGTCCTGGCAGCCAACCGGACGGCGGCTTAAAGAATCTGGCTGAACAGAAAAGCCCCTGAGCAGAGCGATATCCGAGGCCAGGCTTTCTGACAGACACACGCGGGCGACACGCAGCTACTGTCGGTAATCCCTAAGCGGGAACCGGGAGGTAGGCCAGCTACCGTGACATTCGCCGACACCCTGCGAGGGATACTTTTCTTGCGCGCTAAACCAATTAGCTGTGGAATTAATCGTGTCGTACTTAATTAATCGTATCCATATATTTTTTTTCGCACCGATTCTTCGCTCAGGCATTATAACCATCCTTTATTACTTTTTCTTATTATCACTATTATTAGTAATAATAAAATTCTTCTAGCGCCTTAAGGAGGCCTGTGTTCTCAATCGAGCGGCTGTTCCGTCTCGCAGTGCCGCCACCTGAATGGGTCATGTGATAATGATGTTAGCCTAACAGCTCGTAACAAAGGTTTGGAAATTTAAGCCGCGTGGAATTAAAAAGACAGGAAGGGATTCCGGGGCTTTTCAGCGCCATGAGAAAAACGGGCCGGATAATGAAGGCCCACGGAAACCAGCCGCGGCCTGCATTAGAAGGCCTGCTCCGCGGATATTGTGCCCATTGTGCGGCCGAAGCGCGGAGGAGAGCAGCTTGGCTTGCTCTATGGGAATCGATGCTTCAAAACCACAGCTGTCACAGAGAGGGGACTTGAATTCTGTCACAAAAGTTCAATGATGGACTTCAGTGGTGTCCTGGCAGTCGGAGGCGCACTTTACTTCATGGCTCAAGCTGCAGACGAGAGCCTGTTTGAAACTAACTCTGCTTTTCTCACACTCGTTTTTTTTTTTTTTTTAATGGCCTGAACTTGACTAAACAATCAACACTCTGTGGCTAGTCCTTCCTATGCCTCTCCTCAATGGAATGCTGTTCCCAAGCTTTCGTCTCGCCATGGTTACAGGGAATGTCCGGCTTGCGGGAAGGTGACCGCGCGCCATACAGGGAATCTGAGGGGGCCGAAAACAAACACCCATCCACTCTCACAGCTGTGCTCGGGACGCGTCCCCTTGGCCTCCCTGAAATTTAAGGGCTCACATATGCCAAGTTTTGGCTTTTAATGCATATGTTCATTTTTTTTATAAAAAATCAATGCAGTTTTCAACCGGCCAGTCAAAATGCTGTTTATAAGTTCCAGGGGGGGCGAAAAACCCTTTCAAAAAATGGGATAGAGTTTATAAAAAAGCACAAAGCATCTAATATTTAAAAAAATATGTCAAATTGGCATGGCAGCTGCAGTCAGCTGACTGGGTGGCTGCGTGACGTGACCCCTACAACATCTTTGTAGAGAAATGTTATTAATTAGTGCTGGAATCAGTGTGTGAAGTGAGACATGATGAAATAGGTACTAAAACAGGCTGGGGAGGGGAATGCAAGGTCAGGGGTTTGACTCGCTGTCCGTTTCAGGACAGTCATGCCACACTGTCGGAATGAAACATTTTGGCGTCCTTACGGCCAGCTCCGTGCCAGCAAGCCGTGTCGGGATGGACGCGTAACGCTGATGAAGCCGTAATTATCCGACCCGGGCCGACGCGTGAAATTGACAGGGCTTTGTTTGGGAAGGACCCACCACACCCCAGCGTATTGTCCTCCGATGAAGGGATAAAGAACAAAGGGTGAACACGAGCACATGGGAGATGTGCCAGATTAAGCACGAGAGGAGGGAGAGAGATCCCAGCGCTGTGGGCTCTTCCCATGGCAGTGGTCAAACGCCGACAGCGAGCCTGTTAACCTGATCCCAATGGCTGTCGGCTTGTTTGGTTACTAGGAAACAAGAAAGCTTCAACCAAGCGCCTTCGGTTATGTGCTGATAGACTGATATGAATTTAAAGATGCCCCCCCCGCCACACACATAGAGACACACACATATAGAAGGTACTCATTGCTCTGGATCTCTGTTTTAATTGGGCTTGGATAATACAGAACGAGTCCTTGTCTTTTGCTATCGGACTGTTTCCCATCATACTATTATGACTTTGAACATGGCTCAGGAGTTGCGTTGAAGTGTACGTGAAATTGCAGATCCAGGACCTTGACATCCTAAGTGAGGTCTCGGCTGTAGGCCATATATACGAGATATTTTACGCAAAACAATAATTTGCCTGAAACAACCCTGGAAATCTTTGTTTCCCCCTGAATTTTGAAACACAACAAAGGTACCACATCATAAGAACCATGTCTTTATTACAACTATTGTGTGACCTTGTCATACTCTTACCATTACCCATAATCCTTTAGGGCTGGTCTCCTGCGGCCCGCCTAAGCTTTTGTTCAGCATGAACCTGAACGTGCTTGCCCCATACAATACTGATTTCTGGGTGTGTCTGAATCGTCTTCCTCAAATAAGATCCGATACATGATTCTGCATGTAATTGCCATATTGTTCAGTTACATTTTACATCAAGTTACTCTCAAGGGAGGCATATATATCAAATGACACCGTAAGTAATGGGTTTATAAAGGATTATGAATAAGTAATCAACATCTAACATTTCATATAACTAGTTAATTGACATTTGGCATCTGTTTATAAATTCATGATGCAGTTTGTTTTTTGCCTGATAAATTTGTGTTTGATAAAAAGACCCTCCTTAGGTTTCATAAAAGAATTTATATTAAGTCAAACGTATTTCAGTTTATAGGCTGTCTGGAGTAGAAGGCGAATCGTTAGCAAACTAGTAATAAAATGCAAACGTAATAGTGGCTAAAAATGAACTGGGATGAGTAGGTTGGCAGCAGTGAGGTGACTCAGTGGGCAGCGTCGTGGTCATGTCATGCCGGGGTTAAAGGTTCGAATCAGGATTTTTCTGTTAAGCCCCATCAAGCTGTACCACACCATAAAATTAACTACTTAAGCATGAGAGAGCGTGGCAGACCACGAGCATCCTCAGGGCTGGAGAGGGCCTTTACTTGGGGCTCTCTGACTGTGCTTCCGTCAGCGAGAGGCCTGCAGAAGAAGTTTTTCTTGGAGCTCATCACAGCTTCCACTTTCTCTTTTCCGGTGAGTGCTTTTGGTATTGACCCTGCCAGCTTGTATTGGATAAGCCGTTAAAATAATGGCGGACGGGTGGGCTGTCTCTGTGAAATAGTGGCGCGGGAAGTAAACAAGCCCAATCATTTATCTCTCTTTCTTCAGCAGCAGAACCTAATCACTGAAGACAGTCTGTACTTTGCACAGCCTACAATTCTTAAAATGCTGTGCCTCTGTGGGCAGATGGGTAATATGCTTCATGGAATAAAAACCAGTGTTTTCCGGTGGGGTTTATGTCCGAGGAGCCAGTTAGGTAGCATCACTTAATTCTTAGCCAATACATCTAAATTTATCTGACATTTATGCATTTCCTCATGTTAGCTTTGCTTGTTATTTGTGACGCTAGTTGCACGACGCACATTGTGTGAGAGTCACTTGCTCTAATCATTCTAAATAGGGTAGCCCTGTTCCTTATTTTCTTGCACCACTACGTCACAGTCACGGCCCTGCTCATGATACCTGGTTGCTATGGAAAAACATGGATCCATCCTGATCCGGTCTTGTTGGGCTGCATCGTTCTCCCCGTTTCCACTTGGGGTCTCCCTCCAAAGTTCAAACACTCGTTCTTCGGGGTGAATTGATGGTGCTGAATAGCCGCCCCTTTGTCCTTGCTTGTAAGATCCCTGCAATGCCATTTGCTGCATCCTCCAGGGCCTACATCCTCTGTCTTACACACTGTGCTTCCATGGGACAGATCCTGTATGAGTAATCCCTCGTTTGCACGTGCTACATGACATCTCCCATGTGTCTGCCTGGGCGTGTTTGAGACTGGGGGGGTGTCTACACAAGGGAGGGGTTGAATTAAACTTGACAGGTTTCCTTGAGGAACTTATAACCTAATTTCTTTCAGCGAGGCATGTCCTGTGATACCACACAGTTTATTTAGTGTGGTCAAAGAAAATGGAAAAACATGAAGGACGTCCCACTGGTAATTAAAGAACCCGTCATCCTCAATGAAGTGTGTCGTTCGGACAAACAGAATCTCTCCCTACAAGCCTTACAGGAAAAAAAATAAGATATATTTTAGGAAATACCATATTAACAGCAGCAGGGTATTTGTCTTCATTTGTAGGGAAGGGAAGATTTGACGGTGTGGAAATACGTGCTTCTCTGATCCTGAGCTGTGGAGAACCCCCCCCCCCCCCCCCCAGTTTAGCTTCAGCAGCACCATTAGAGCCATTTGCATCAGACTGAGAGCCTATTAGAATTTGAATTAGCCTGACACTGGAGGAAAGGCCTTTGCAGGCTGGACCAGGGCTGCCGCACTGGCTCCCAGGGCAAGATGCCACCTGCGGAGTGCAGTACCCCCGCTGGCAAAGCCCGTTGCCGTGGCGAAGGGTGACGGAATCGTCTGGCTCCCCAAGCCACGTGACCTCACTGCACCTACGTTTCTGAACCCCAACCAAGGAGAAAGACTGACTTATTATCTTCAGAGGGATACCTTTGTGAATACAATTAACTTCTTACTAATAGTACAGGGAGGTGAATGACAGATGTTCTAAACACATACCCCGGACCTGCTAACACACACAAGGTCCTGGACGCAATGTGACATTAGGGTTCATTTTTCGCAGAAAGGGGCAAAATCATCTTTTGAAGCAGGAGGTAGGTTAGTGTTCGGTATAATTCTCAAGAGGACTGAATATGTATTTATATCAAATCCAGAGATAATGTTGTTAATTTATGCAGAATGTCCCAAGTTGTTTCGTGGTTTATCTAAAAGTCAGAAATGACTAACGTCGTCGTCAAAGTCACCGAATCAAACTAAACTGAGCCTTTTCAAATGTGTCCTTAAACTGGCAACTGGTCAAAGGTGCAAATCGCCAAACACCCCGATCAACAGAATCCAGTTCCCTTCGGACACCAGAGAGCAAACGGGGGGAGGGGGGTCTACGTGAGGAGCAGTGTGGATATTTGCAAGGAAAACACTGCATTTTCACCCAAGTGACCACATGTTTGATCCTGACCATAAATGGCCAGTTTCCCAAGTTGTTAAAAAAAATGGTAGATGTGCTGCGTGAGAAGGAATGACGTTTCCTGAGTCTCGGAGAGTGAGTCGCGAGGGGGCTGCGCTACTTCCTCCAAGTCTGGCTTCTTTTTTCAGCTAAAACAACAAGTCGGGGGTTGGGATCCAGGTCTTTCGGCTCCTCGTGGCAGTAAATGGCAAAGAAACACTCCTGTAATCTTGGTACTTTGCCAACGCGGACATCAGGACTGAAATATTCAGGCTTCCTATTCTCTCTTCATGTTGATTATATTTAGCCGCTGTACTCCTACGTCTCAGTGCTGCACAATTTTGGGAGCGTTTAATTTGTCCCAATATATAAAAACAATCTGTTCACATATTATTATTATTATTATTATTATTATTATTATAGTAGTGGTTTTATTAGCATGGCTGTTGCTGTTCAACAAATTGTAGATTTTCTGACTTAAACATTGACCTGAAAACATTATCAAATGAACATACATTAATCCTACAAGGTAACTTACAAAGCCTATTTTAATATCATTCTCTAGCCCATTAATACAGCACTACTAAAGGGTAATGGGAATGTCATACCTGAATCTGAACCCTTAATCATTTCTCAAGTCAGGCGCTCCAAATCCGCGCCACCCATGGCCTGTGGACCGTCGGCAGCCACACAGAGGCGGGGGGAGGGGGGGCAGCGCAGGCGCCGTGATAAAGACGTCTCACCACGGACCGTCGCTGGCGGGATGCGCGCGGTGATTTGGGCGCTGTATGGGGGGGCTCGCTCCAGGATTGGAGGAAAATTGGCTCCCCCCTGAGGGTCTCCTGCTCCCTGCAGCATGTGGAAACCGTGGCTCGTTGCCAGGATACAAGCCCCGGGTCTGTAGTGACAAGAAGACATGAAGAGCAAAGATTAATTATTTACAAGCAGACCCCTGTACACCGCGACAACTTGGCACTTTTCCTGCATTAAATGTCAGTATCTATGAAGCCGTCGGTTTTATTACTTATTTATTTGGTTATTAATTCTAACCTATGCCCGGACGCACGCAAAACCCCTTAATCAGAGCCGTGCATGCATTTTTTACACCCGCTATAAGTTCATAAGAGCAATTTCAACGTTCAGTCACCTGAGAGTGGTTAATGTCACTTCCATCAAGGCATTTGTGTTGCATCGATGACAGTCTTTAAAAATAACAAGTCATTGCGGTGTGCATGGAAAGGGCAGTCTCTAGTTCATATTTGGGCTGTATATCACATTGTTGTACTGTTTGGACTGTGTCATAATATGTCCTCTGGGTCACATTCCATCCCCCCCCCCCCCCCCCCCAGCCGTTTCATTTAATATTTATGGGATCTGTGCCATAGCGTGAGAGATCAGATTTCAGACCGTCGCTATTTACACAATAAATGAAAATGATTTATATCATTAAATGCCTCTCGGTGCTCCCCCCCCTCTCTCCCTCTCCATGGTTCCGTCTTTTTAAAACCGGCGGCCCGTTTTAAAGCTGCAGGTTGGGCTGGTGTCACTGAGTGACTTGTGCTTAAGCGACACCCGGCCGCTGCGGTTTAATTTGCCGGGCTGACTCCGTCCTCTCTGCTCCGTGTGACGGCGCTGCATCCATGCTGCGCCGCCCGAGAAGCGCTGCCTTTGTTCAGCCCCGGACCCCTTTGTTGTGCGCCGCGCCGGTTCTTATTTGCATTCTGCGCGATAAATATTCATGGACGGAAGGGGGTCAGTCCGCGCGGAGGTGCGGGTTTTAATTGGGATCTGGTCAAAGGAGCGCTTTGATAAGAAATTACAGGTGAAGAATTAAAAATTACACTTTTATGAGTATCAGTCACCAACGTTTTTCCCCCTTTTGTTATTATGGTCACTGTTAAGAACGCCAGGTCCTTTCATAGATATATTATTTCGATTAATTTTGATAAGGTATCGACATTTAAAGATATGATAAAATTATTCCGATTTATTTAAAGACAGGTAAATTAATAAAGCTCAAAAATATAAACCAGAAACAATGCAGCTTAAATTGTTATGATGTTTTTTGCCTAAAGAGAACTGTTAACAATCCTTCCCGGATACAATATCGTTTTGACGCATTATTTCATCAGTAGAGTCTGCATAATGTGGTTTCCTGTTATGGCATTTTTTAAAGAATAATTTTCGTTTTAGACGACGTACAGAAATCGCAGCTTCGTATCTTTAAATGAAAAATCCTATCATTTACCGCAGAGGGTTGGTACCTGTTGACATTTTGCATCACCTTTAACCAGAGTAGACACAATAAGAAAGTCATTACCAGTTTTCACAACTGAAAACTCGACATTTGTAGGCGCAACTACCGTGAAACTGTTTAGCAATAATTTTATTATTCATAATATATTAATATTCATTTGTATTTCAAATTATTAGAAAGACTTTGGCGTTTGTAGCAGAGAAGCTCTGTTCTCTCCCCACTTCTCGACTTTGCATTTGGATGTGTTTTTATTTAACGCCGTAAAGCATGATGGGAAGAGGCTACGCAGTTGGGATTTGACAGTAATTGAAATGATACCCGTGGCAGCTGCTGGCTATACCTACATATACACATTAAATTGTTAGAATGTGCCTTTTGGATAGGCATATAAATTATATGTCATTTACAATTTAATTTGATAATAAGGCATCACATTCTATTGTGTATGAATCCTTGGGCCAGTTCTGCGGGGCAAATTTTTAATAGTATCGCTTATGATGTTATAATGAATTCAAGTAGTCACTGTAGTGTATTGTTACCATTAATGCGATGATTATGATAAGAAAAGATCTCTGACAGAACTATATACTGCATTAATTAAAGTCACAGCCAAACTAACTAGCTTCTACTTGCTAATAATAAAGACTTTGTAGACATCAACAATGCATTATCAACTGACTCAGGGATATGGCAATAATGGAATAGACCCCCTACAGATCATCAAATATTACTAGCAGATTTACTCTGGTCCATAATTGACAATAAGCGTACACAAAGATCATAAAGTTACTAAAAGTCAAAGCGTATTAAAACCACAACAAACTGTTAAATCCTCAAGAATCCCTACAGATAACACAAAATCATGACCTATTAGTCATTAAGCTAGATGTAAATTGCGAAAATGGCGTTGTAAAAGTGGAGGTATTCTTTAAAAATTATATGCAATGAAACGTTTCCGTCATTCATCCATCAACTCATGAACACCCTAAATAAATCTAGCAAGCATTAACAAGTAACAGTAGTTCCAAGTGAATTGTTTACTACATCAGCTGTGAATTAACAGAGCCTTTCTTGGTAATAAACATGTATAACCCATACTAGTCATTTATTGTATTATAATATTGTGTGACCTCCCCATCCGTTATCTCACTCCGAATGTTTTCTATCTATCTATCTATCTATCTATCTATCTATCTATCTATCTATCTATCTATCTATCTATCTATCTATCTATCTATATTTATAAGCCTTTATTTCTCTGTGTTTCTGTGTTCGTCTTCTTCCCGTGTATACAAATAATGAACAGCCTCTCGAACCACTGTATACAGCACTGGCAAATGAACGTTGAGTGACAACTCGTTTAGCGGGACTAGAAAGTTCTATTATATTACAGCATGTATATGCACATAATATATTACACATGCATATATGCATGCTTTATGTTTACCCGTACGCATTGTTTTGCAATGGAGGAACAAAGCCATTCACGTCAGAATCTATAGACATTTCAAGGGGATTGTTGTAAAAGTCTACATTATAGTTAAGACCTCTTTGTTCACGGTGTTCTTCATAATCGAGTGACCGTTGCACTTGCCTCCAAGCATTAGTACATGTTTAGTGGCACTCCGCATAAAAATGTTATGCATATCGCTACCGTGACATTCATTACGCACTTTTTCATGATTACTCCCTCATTGTTTTGTTCAGCATTTCTTTTCATCAAAAATGTGATTACATTGTACTTGGCGAAGGACATCTTGCCATAAGATGCGATGTACGTGCGGCGCATTAATTGGGAAACTGTCATGTGTCGCCCGGCGCATCTCGGGAAGACAGTAGATGTTGAAAAAACGCTTAGAATTTTCCCCTACTTTAATGCTTTTATTTCTTTTCAGCAATTATTTAATTATGCGACTGTCCTGCTTATTATTCGTGAATAATGCACGCTCAACTGTGAGCGAAGAATGCCCTACTAATGGGTACGCATACTGTAATAATCTTAGAAGAGTGTCGTGGGGTGTCCTATTATGGGGGAAAAAGAGAAACCTTAATGCAGTCAGCCTAAAATAAATAGATGCACATGATTTCAAAAAATCGGTCATGCCTAAGTAGTGTCCTCTGTCCGTGGCTGCCTAAGTTGCATTAATATTCCCCTTTCTGCACCCTAATGTAGTTAGGAGTGGAAAGGCTTGTTTTAAATTAAAGCGCTCGGTAATGACTGATGCGGACAAGCCGTGAGCGCACGCCCTGATTGCTGCAGAGATCTTAGAGGCAGTATTGAATGGCTTGATGCTGAATCTTTTTTCTTTTTTTTTTAATTTGAAGCCAATCCATCATAAGTCATTTAATTATGAGAACTGATGGCTTTCCGAAGAACGCCTTAAACTAAATCTTGCTCTTCACCAGGGATCTGCTGTGTCCTTTGCATTTCTCCGTCTTTGTTTTTTCAGCAGTCCGTCTCATTTCTCTAGTCCTCGCACTGAAATTTCACAGGCTCCCGCCATTTACAGCCGAACAATTAGTTGCGCTCTTTGATGAAAGGAAAATCTATAAGGACTGATCATCGCGATGGGATTTCATATTGCTTTTTAAAATCCAATTAACTTCAGAAAGCTAGTGGCTTTCAACAAACGACGTGCTATAAAACTATTGTCGAGAAACATTGTAGAACGTGATAATTGGCAGCTGTTCAAAGGGCGGGGGGGGTACAAGAAAGGACTTTTTGGTGAACAATCAAATACTCTGCTTCAGCAGAGACCTGAGTTAGCAATTCTAAATCTGCCCTTTCCGTCACTGCTGACACAAACCCTTAATTCGTCTCTCTTTTATGGATCAGCTATCCGCAATGATCTACAACCTCACTTCACAAGACAAACGAAACACAGTTTCAGAATATAAAGGCAATTACAGCATGGAAATGATACACAGAATGAAGGGATGGTGTTCAGCCAGTGCCCTCTGTAAACAGTTACCAACAGGCCTTGCTTGGTGCCATCTAGACAGATTGCTGTCATTCAGGCAGATTGAGTCTGCAAGATGGTTGTGGGGTAATTATGCAAAATGACATTCATGAACCCATATTGTAAACTTTGATGTAGTCAAAACAAAATGCCTGCGGAAAACCAGGATGGGGGTTGTAATTAAAATGAATTTTAGAAATGAATCAGATTATACTAAGACCTAAATGTGTTGAGACCAGCGTCTCACAAAACCTTGCCGTAAAACGCATATTTTTTATGAAATTCTATCCAACCTCCCAATCCAGCATCCAGTCTGTAGTGACACCTGTATTCCTACACTTATAAATAATATAAAATAAACGGGATGTGCCCTTTTAGCTGAAAGTGTCTCCCCGTAAAATATCACATTTCTTTGTTCAGTCTTGCATGTTATCATTCATTCTCAGTATTCACTGCCTCTTCGCTCTTTCATCGCAGGTCACATTGGTGCCGGAGTCTCATCCTGGGAATCGATGTGAGTGAAGTGGAGTGACCCAAACACACAGGGATCAGTGGGATCAGACCCACTGGGATGCTTGGTTCATATCCCTTGCGAATGTTATTTCTCATCTCACCCCCTCCCCTGGGACATTCATGACGCCAAAATACACACCAACCCAAACCTTTTTACAACACCAGGGCAGCGTCCTGAGATGATGCTCACTATGCAAACCCCCCCATCTCCGGACAGCTGCACAGGGACATTCAACCTAACCCAAGTTTTGTTTGAAGATCTCATGGAAAAAGTACATTCCAATACTGTACTGGGGGGGGGGGGGGGGGGGGTCAAAGGTCAGTGGAAGAGAATGTTATACCTGTATATATCCCTGTATGTGTGTGTGTTGTTTGTCTGTGTATTTATTTATTTATTTATTTATTTATTTATAGACCCACCTTTATCTCTGAATGTCTGTCACCAACCACCAAAGCAAATGTGTGTGTGAATGTAATTGGCAATAAACTCTATCCTGATTCTGATTCTGTTACCATATTAATTTTAAACTTAAGGATTATTTATTTTCCAGCACAACAAACACAGAGGCTCTTAAAATAATTTCATGAGGATTTTTGGCAAATAATTTTATATGTGAGCTAAACCTGATTCTGCAAAGATTAATGTGTCGTTCTGAAAATCAGATGAGCAGGAAATTGTCTTAATACTGTAAATTCTAATTTCCCTGCGGATGAGTCTGTGTGGTATTAGTTGACATAACACTGCAATGGTTTTGGATCACAAAAAAGCAGAATCTTCTTTGGACTCGACCCTGTGGCGAATAAGTGTTGAGGAAGTGGATGGATGGATGGATGAATGATGGATGGATGATGGATGGATGCTGAGGATGGGCTCACTACAGGCTGAAGAATCTTGCTAGGAATGAAGGATTCACAGGTCCACTGCAGCCACACTACATGGAGAGTATAAAGCCCATTTCGACAGTTACTTTCAAAGACATAGCAAAACTGAGATTAAGCATGCAGAAATGAAAGCTGTTGGCTGTTTTGATCAATAGAATGTTTTTCTCCATCCTGCCTTTCATCCGAGCAGCACTGAGAAACAAAACATGAGCCGAAAGCAAGCCGGTGACTGACAGCTTTAATCATTTAAAGATTTTGCTTTTGCATTATTTTAATAATATGGTTCTGAGTGCTGAGTGATTTTCCTGAGAATGACGGTGGTGAAAGATGAACTCCTTCTTCAGATTCTCTTCATGTAAATTTAAATGCCACCTGAAATTCTTCCCCTTTGTACCACTGATATGGATCGATTGTATTTGAAAAAGAGAAAACGAAATATGACAACTTTTAACGTACATTTGAAGGTTTTTCTTCTCTTGCTTTGTACTTTTGGAATGTTTTTGCCTCTTTGTAAAGATGATAACAAGTTTGAATCTAATAACACGTGATCCTGCACCATGCCGACAGCCAGAAGTTCATTTTGGGGGTGTGGGATCTGTCATTTTGAGAGAGATCAAACTCTTTTTTTTTTTTTGCTACTTGACTATGCGTCTGGTTGGGACAAAATGAATTTCAGGGTGGGGGTTCAAACCAGTAATTTCACTACATGTCCACTTGCTTTTCCTGTACTTGGGTAAGTAGAAGATGAACATGTAATAAAATTATAATAAATTGTTAAATAATGTTAAACGGGGATCTGGGTTCGAGTCTCCGCCTGGGTCACATGTATGCGGAGTTTGCATGTTCTCCCCATGTCGTCGTGGGGTTTCCTCCGGGTACTCCGGTTTCCCCCCACAGTCCAAAAACATGCTGAGGCTAATTGGATTTGCTAAATTGCCCATTGGTGTGCATGGGTGAGTGATTGGTGTGTGAGTGTGCCCTGCACTGGGCTGGCCCCCCATCCTGGGTTGTTCCAAGCCTTGTGCCCATTGGATAGGCTCCGCGGCCCAGTAGGATAAGTGGTTTGGAAAATGGATGGATAGATGTTAAACAGGTTAATAACTGCCAAATTTCCAATTTTCTAAATGTTGCATCTTCATATAATATAACATCTATATTTTTATGGTTGCTTTCATGCTTGCCGAAATTTTCCGGAGAGCATTGTGGGACTGCAAAGCACACAGGGGTCAGGACACATCGACACGCTCCCTTCCGCTGCGAGAACAGCTAACCAGATGGGGTTAGTGATGGGGGCAGACGATCACTGGAAACCAGTTAGAGTGACAACAGGCCCCCACCAAGCACATACAACTTCACATGGAGCCTGGCCATCACCGGTCACCATCCCTTACCGTTAAAAAAAGAGGAAAAACAGCCTCCGATTACAGAAACTAGGAGCCAGAAGCAGCAGTTAGCACTGAGCGGCATTAGCATAGTCCCAGACAGCTTGTTAGCTGAAGTGGATTTTAATTAGCTATTTTCCAGCTAGCAAATGAGGAAATTATCAGCAGTCCAAAACAAGCTTGAGACAACTGGGCCTGCAACCAACAAACACACGTAAACGCACACACACAGACAGACACAGACACACACACACACGCATGCAAACATGCATACAAACACATTGTGCCAATAGATGGTTTAGAAATGGGATAATTCATTATGCTAATTGGCGGTTCTTTTCTTCTTTTCCTTTCCAAATCAAATCTGGAAAATGCCGAAATGTCTGATGGTAATGTGATTATTTGCCTCGAGTGCTTAATCACTCGTGTGCAATTTCAGCGCATTCCGACTCAAACAATGCGTTCTCCTGTCTCTGTAAACTGTTTATTTACTTGCGTGGGGTTTTTTTAACCAGGTCACCGCATCTGAATGATAACACCGAACAGGGCTTACTGAGGGAGCAGCTTTTAATTGGATTGCCACAATTTCTCTTCCCTTAGACAATGCATTAATATTTAAAAGCAAACTCCCCTTCTTGCCTCGCAGCTTGTTGATAAAGCAGCCCCTCCTCCTCACGCCGCTTGCCGGGAATTCCCTCAACATCTCTTTATCTCAGCCGTAGCGAAGTGCAAGCAGGGACCTTGGATGCATCCCGCCTATCATCCCGACTCCTGACGATTGGTCTTGCACGGGTACCAATTCTCTGTGGAGCGTGGGGGTGGCAGGGGGGGCTGGGTCACTGTCACAGTCACTGCCCGGTCTCCTTCACTGGCACCTCAGGATGCTGCTGGGAGGCTGAGTCAGCAGCCCAACTGGATTTAGGCCACCAGTGAATCTAGCACCATCCACCTCAGATGGGGGGGGGGGGGGGGGGGCATGCAATCAGTCATGCTTCTCCGCACAAATATGTGGTGTTATGTTAATTATCTAGTTATTGTGCTGTTTTTCTTTTAGCGTAATCTAAATATGATGATAAATATTATAAATATGTATTAACCCAATGTAGCTTATACTGCCCTACACCTGTGATCAATTACCTGCGTTTCATTGCATTTTCTTTGGCCTTTAATTCTTTTGTTTCATAGCACAATTCACTGTGCCTACAGTGATGTCATCCGCAATGTATCCATGGGTGTTTCTCATTTTGCATACTTCCTGTGGTCTTGCGTACTCATCTTCCATTGCCGAAGACCAGTTCCAATACCAAGAACACAAGTACAGAGGACGATAAAAATCCCCGGATATCATTCTTGCTGCATCTCAAATATCAAGGATGCATTGGTTATATCCTCACCAAACAAGAACAATCCAGTGATTCACTGCGTCCCAAGACCACTGCTGCCAAAAACACAAGGATGATCTTCGCTTTCTTGGTGTTGAGAAACAAACACATGACCACCAAAGGAAGAAATCTTTGACCCCCACGCTTCGGTGCAGTTTGCCTCTTCTTCACAAAGCAAAGTTTACTTTAACTACTGCTGAAACTGTCCCAAATCTACAAGTCTGACATTCAAAGAGAGCAAAGTACTGTATTTTTTAAGAGACAAACGATAATCTGTGTTGACTTTAAGATTTCATAATGGAACGTAAGTTCTGGGTCCAGCTTTATTTTCCAAAACTAAAATGACACCTAAATAAAACAAACCACTTGATTCCTAAGACTCTTACACACGTTTAATATTTCAGGTTCTCTCCTCTTTGACAGTTGAGATCTTTTCCGTTCCCGCCTGTCCCCGGATCTTAGGAGACCGCCTACAAGTCGGAGGAAGACAATCGAACATGATGTGCCAGCTCCCTTGTTCCGGATTCTGCCATGGCTGGTAATGAGACTTTCGCTGGATCACTGACCCCCCCCCCCCCCCCCCCCCAGCACAATCCCATGAGCACTTCACTCCTGGAAGCCAGTGTTAAAATTTAGTACTAATCATGAGGTATTGATGGAGTGGCAAGTGAGGGCAACATTAGGAGGTTGGGAGGGGGACAAAATTTACCCCACGGCGGGACATGAGGGATGGTGGGCTGAGTCCTACATGAAATTTGAGATTTTGCACGGCATCCGGCCTGCTAAAATGTCCACGTTGAAATGCAAGCTGAAGAGGACCGTAAATCAAAAAGGAAAATCCTGGAACCATCCTGCAAGATTCCAGTTCAGTACCACCCACAAAATTCACTAAGAGTCACTAAGAGCCTGGGTTCGGGAACAAGAGTGCGGAACAAGTCGGACAGGATGCCCGCCCTCCACAGGGAACACACTCAAACACACAATCACTCACTATGGAAATGGCAGCTCCCCCTCACCATGTGTTTTCAGACTTCATAAGGAAACCTGTCCAAACACAGGGGAGAACAAGCAAAATCCACACACAGAGCGCCAGGAGAGCCAGCACCTTCCATTAGCGACCAGGCAATAGCACTACTGCTGCCACAGGCCTGACCACCACTGACTACACCACCCCCACCCACACAGGCACGCGCGCGCGGGCACGCTCCTCCAACTCCAATTAGCACCGCGGAAGCCAGTGAGGGCTGATTGCTGAAGAATCCGCGGCAGTGCGCCGGCCTCTTCGCCTGGTCGCATTCTAATTAGCCCGCACCGCAGCCCCGCACCGTGGCCGCACGATGGGCACCCTGCCTCTGCCAGGTGACGTTTCGGTCATTTAAAAAATCGCGAGTGATGAAAAACTAAATCAACAAACCATTGCACATTCTGGCAGACAAAACAGCTAAACTATAAAACATATCGTAGACTGTTTTTTTCAGTGCAAACCTTTTTTTAATTAAATACCAATTACACTAGAATTCCCAGAGGTATTACATCAACACCTTTTGTGTGTGTGTGTGTGTGTGTGTGTGTATATACACACAGTCAAGCATTAAGAATGAGCAAGTAAGAATGATGATTATATGTTGCCTTAATAATTAGATAGCCACTGTCGTCTGTAGTTAGCCAAATAATGTAATAATAATAATTATTACATTATATTTGTACATATATATATATAATTTTTACTTGATGTTATTGTTTAATAAAACGAGTTGTGCAGTGATTCCCCTTAAGGGCTCGTATGCTTTGGTGTCGGGATCGCATTTCCGCAGATAAGCATATGCTATCTTCCATTTTTGTCCTCTTCATTGACCCTCAGCGAACTTTACTATTTCGAGTTTTCGAAACTTCCGGAGTCACTTTTTTATACTCATTTTCTTTTTATAAACGCCGGCCTCTTCGACGCTTGCTTCGCAGACGACGTGCACCGCAGAGTCTCCGCATTAATCACCAGTCTGTCGCGTTTCCCCCCCCGTCCCTGTCTCAATTTATTCACATCTCTCTCCTTCCTTTCCCCTGAATCACGGCTAATTAGGTACCCCCTGAATCTGATTTTCATAAAAGCGGGGGGTGGGGTGGTGAGGGGGGTGGTGCGGGGGTGGGGGGTGCTGAGGGGAAGTGGCTGGGGCGAAATGCTTTTGTTGTGGCAATTATTTTTCACATATCTTTTTCTTAATGGAACAAGACAGAGGCATCCATTATTATATTAGCATTCAAGCCCCTAAAAACTATCCATTTTTTACTTCTGTGAAACAAAACGTATTGCCTCTTTTTAATAAAATTTAATGGCGAAAACCCGTCTAGCTCGGTTCATTAATTATTTTATATCATGCATAATACAGAAGATATCAAGGCCCTGAGTCCGACAATATAAATAAGATACTAACAATTCTTGGTTTCCAGTAATGTAATACCTTAAAAAGAACATAACCTATGTTAATGCAGACGCAAAGAAGAATATATTCATTGACTTAATATTAATTATTAATTATTAAGCAGGTATTGTAAACTTTTCTGCAATCAACCGTGAAACATATAAACTCATAATCTTACGCATAGTCTTAAATTATGTCTAAACGTAAAAATATGCATGTTGTCTAAAAATACATGGTGCGATCTATAAATATAATGCAGTCTGCTGGCATGTGGACCGCGGCCCTGAATCGCTGGTGCTCCGCTCACCATACGTAAGGAAGGGGGGAGGCCGAGCGGGCGGGGCACGGACTCATTCAGTTTCGCTTCTCCGTGCAGCTTGTTCTTGCATGGTCTTTTTCGGGGTATATTCGTGGAAGAGGGACAGACTATTTTCAACATAAAGCGCTGTCGGTTGTCGGCAATTAAGACTGAAGTCACGATTACCCGGAAACTCCCGGTTCCACTCATCAAAACCCTAACTTAGCTGAGGAGTGGATTCAGCAACGAATACACAATAAACAGTATTCACAGTTATTGGTTTAGTATTTATTTCTGCGGAGCTGCCGGTTAGAGGAAATAATAATTCAGTTAAACAGCAGATGAAAGACACCATCACTTTAAGTGTAATTCAGTACGTTTTCAGTAAGAGATGCTGATATATATTGCTGATAAATAATGGAAAATGTCTAATTATACAGATAAGTCCATATTGGCATACACAGCACATTACGCATGCAAAATAATCTTTAAGATTGGATGAGAGGTAAACAATTTAATATATTATTATTATGATTATTTTCTACGGTCATTTATGTGTTCTTTTTTTAAATAGCATGTAGTAAAATGCCATGAATAATTGCGTTAACGCAAACGGTATTTTTACGGGACCCCATAGTGTCGCCCGACATATCGCGAACGCCCCGCTGCCCCTGTCTCCCGCGGCTGAACATCCGCGAAAAGAAATCATTCCCGTAATAATAAAAATTACCTTTTTTTGCCTCCTCCTGAAATAATCAAATGTACTAATGCAATTTAGCCACTCAAAATGCGGCTTTAATTATCAATGCACAGTGTATTCTATTTTTTCTTACTTTGTGTCATTCTCTTCATATACCCCCTTAGGGTTCAGGAGTGAATAAAATTATTGCACAAGCTATGCATAAGGCTATATAGTCGAATACCCGTCATTGTCATTAACTTGCAAAATAATCGAGTTTACCGCTTATCTTTCAATGTATAGTCTACATTGCCTTGTGTGTTTAGTCTTACAATTCCGCATGTTTATGTGAAACAGTTTTGGACGGATTTTTTTTTTTTTATAAAAGCGCTCCTTCCTTTGAAGATTTTGAGGACGGTGAAACCCCAGTCACGGAGCACTGTGAGACTCTGTGAAATCGGCTTGCTTTTCTCTGTCAGGCCCTTGGGGCATAAATGTAGCCCATTTTGCATCCTGTCTAGGTACTCTGCATAGAGCCGTGTCAAAAAGGCAGGGGAAGGGAGGCAATTTCCAAGGTCACATCAGGTAAGTCCTGGACTGAAGATCCCAAAAGCATGTGCCTGTTTGTGAACAACCTCTTCACTGTCACGTTAAACCACTTAAACCACACCGTTCACTTGAGCACCTCCTGAATGCGGGGTGGGGGTGGGTATGAAACACCCCTGAAATATATGTGGCGACCAAATTTATTTTAGCAAAAGTTGACAAGGATCAGAGCAAATGAAACTGGTGTCAATTAGACTGCCCAGATGCATCATGGGAACGTTTTTGTGTAACTGACGTAACAAAGAGACAAGGGTTTGCACGTTGAGGAAAAAAAGGTGTGAGACCATTAACGAATGCCGAAATGGTGAATGGAGACACTGAGATGGGCAGGCCGCACAACCTCCTCAACTCAACGATGCAAAGACAGGATATTTCCGCCGCTGAAAGCCATGCCACATTCACCGGCCAGAGTTCGGCCTCTTTTGGCAGCTGAAGGGATGTTAAATTTGGCAAAGAGAAAAAGACTAATTCTGCAGATGACAAATTATTACTTGCTTATCAGAAATATTCATACTTGAATAGTGTTATGGTGCAGAAAAGCAGCGGATTTTTGCACCATGGCGTTAATATCCTTGCTTTTTGTTCTCTCCGGATGCGGTGTAACCTCTCCTTTCCACGTCTGCGATGCCAATAGCGACATGCCCCAGATGAAATAATGTTCAGTATTTGTTGCTGCCCTTGGCTGATTTCCCCTGCATTGCCGCCAAACGCCACACACCCGTCGCAAACGGCTCCACTCGCAGGTGATCGCACATGTGTGTTAACTAATGTAGCGCACGCTGCTCTCGCTTCCCTGCTCTCTCGGAGCTTGTTGCTCTGTAGATACTCTTATGGGTCCTTCTCGTGTGCAGCCGGCGGCTTGCTGAGCTGTGGGGGCCCGGATGTTGCAGGTGAGCATCCCAGGGTGACGTCTGCCATTATTCTCTCGCTTCGCGGAATCGCTTTTCCTTTTCATGCTAGCCTGGGTAAAGCTTCCTTCCTGGTTCTGTCTCTGTTCCCCCTGGTGGAAAACATAACTTCCATCCACCCCCCCCCCCGAACTTGGCCGATGCTTTATTGCATTTAGGCCACTTAAGATCGAAACGGCTCAGGCTTTTATGAGGGCCGGGGCATGGCTGAAAGCGTCGTTTCTGAGTGCACCGCACAGCCCAACATCTGGGCGCGGCCTCCATTAAAGCATTTACGGCCGGCCTGCCAAAGAGGCCTGACAGCACGGTGACGGTGCAAGGCTCTCGAATGAATCTTGGATGTAATGAAAATGCAGTGTTATGAATAAGGAGATGCAGGACCCAGGTAGCAGCCTGTTTTACCTCTTTCCCCATAAAATAGCACTATTTATGTCACGTTCTTGGCACATGAGTCTGCATCTCTATTTATCAGGGAAAGAAGAGCCTGCAGCTCAGTGAGGGACCCTGCAGCTCAGTGAGGGACCCTGCAGCTCAGTGAGGGACCCTGCAGCTCAGTGAGGGACCCTGCGTTTTCATCTTCTGTAGAGCGTGATCAGCTTCTGAGGGGCTCTCGAGTTTGAACCGGGGCAGTGAACGGGAACGACAGAAGCGGACGTGCAGATTTTATGGCTGAGCACACATGGGAGTATCGTCCGCTGTAACGGCATCACCGCCACCGCCATCTCTCCCGGGGTGGGGGTGGGGGGGGGGCTGGCAGGCCCCCGCCAGGCGCCATGGCGTGTTCAGCATCTTCGCTCATGATGCTCTTTCGGCCCGAGTGTTTTCCATCCCCCCCCAGCCCCCCCACACGCCTAGCCACGGTAATAAATTATTTACACAGAATATAGATCTACAAGCACTCAATACATGGCAAGGCACTCAGCCGTGTCCACCCCCCCCAGGGAGAGGCATATGGCCTGGGCATTTTACAAAAGAGCAGGCAAGCGAGGAGAAATTCGACATTTTCCGAAAGGTCATCATCACCCACTGGGTCGCCTGTGATATTTTCATTATTGAGGTGCAGCGCCATGAAACGGCGGACCACCTTTTAGAGCCCCACCGTAATCCACGTTAAGGCTGGGCTGGGGGGGGAGACATGGCGAGGAAGATGTGGAGGGGGGAGAGGACAGAGAGTAAAGAGAGGGGAAGAGAGAAGAAGAGAGGAAGAGGCAGAGAGAGATGGAGCGGAGAGAGATAGAGGTCGAGAGAGAGAGAAAGAGCGGGTGGGAGAGTGAGTCTGCATTACACACGCATCCCGCTGCTAAACCTTACAATCAGATAGGCCCTGATTGTTTTTGTTAGATACAGTTTAATCTCGGTTATCTCCGAGCTGCTCCGTAATTGAATTTGTCTGGGCTGATCAGACCGTCTCACCATTAAACGTACATCTCTTTGTTTCAAAGGCTCCAACCAGCACCGACTCTCTGCCTTCAGTGGCAAGTTTACTATTCTAATTTTTTGGATGGTAAGAGGCCTCTAGATTCTGGGATTTATAGTAAGTCTGCAGCCCAAAGGCTGTAATAATAAAAAAAAATACAGCCGGCTGTACGACACCCGATAAGTTAAATTTATACGCAGGTGTGCAGCTTTCCATTTACTCTTTCAACAAAAAAAACCTTCGCTCCCAAAGATCAGGAGAATAGATTGTGTGCCTAGAGGCAATCTTTTCATTTCAAAGGACTTTCTGCCAAACTTTGCAATTATTTCATGACAAAGCCCGGCTCCGCTTATTTTCTGGGAAGTGTTAATTGAACGTCTTAGGTTTTCTTCCTCCTTCCTGTCCCCAAATGCACAGGATTTTTGTTAGTCTCATTTCCGAAAACAACGCTAGGGGTGACGTCACTTCCTGCTAATCACCTTGACGATTGCGATCTCTTGCCATTAAAGACTGAGGGTATTCTTGCCATTTCGGTGGGTCTTGAGTGCCGTCTTAGAGATGCACGTTCATCATGGCTGCAGCGTCGCGGGAAGCCTGAGGGGGGGTCACTTTGAACTTGCATTTTAAAATAGAAAAGAACACAGGCAGCTTTGCCCTCTGGGGCCCTTTCACGCACACACCCCAACATATTGGCTGCATTGTTTGTTATGGAGGAGGAAATAAAATCTTCCCATACACAGCCTGCCAAGGGATTTCAATTTGAAAGCCCGCTTACTTAAATGGTTTCTTGTCTCCCGGCCCGGGAAATGGGAAGTGAACCACGAGGGGGACGGATGGCACGTCTCAGCCGCAACAATCCCTCCTTATGCCACACTCCCAGCGCTTATTGAAATCTAACAGCCGGACGATCCCTCCCAGCGAGGCCCGAACGGCCTGAGGGGTTGCAGAAATTCCGAAATCCAAACCGGACGCACTCCCCGTGCCAGCGTGAGCGGAGGAGAGGCGAGAACGCCCCCCCCCCCCCTCCATGTCAAGCCGGCCATTCTATGCTGGTCCCTCGGTTTTTTTCTTTCTTTGCATGGGAGGACCCTGGCTCGCTTCCAGAGGCGCCACCTGCAGGGGGGGTCCGTCCGCCTCAATGGCCGGCCTCGTCACCAGGCCCCCGGGTGACCCTGCGTTTGGCACCGTGACCCTTAGCAGCTGGCACAGGGGCCCCTGCTGACTCTAATGGAGCCAAGAAGTATCCTTTCACTGGCCAGTGGGGGCAGGGGGGGGGGGGGCGCGTTCTCAGCATCCGCACTCGCTCCCCCGTACAGTTAATGGACAAAGCCCCATCTTTGTGTGCTGGTGAACCAGATGCACCACGGCCTGTGCCCCCTTACCCCCACTGCTCACGGTTTCCCCCTCCCCTCCATCCCGATGTCGCCGAGCCGTTCAGGAAGGGAAAACATAGCGAGCCATCAGCCTATCAGGGGAGAGAAGGATGCTGGGGAGGTTTTCTGTGCTCTGTGTTTCGGAGCTGCCAGGCAGAGGTGCTGCTCTTCGCAGAACCTCAGCATTCCATATGGCACCTCAACGCATTTTCTGAGACACCATCTGCACCTTTTCTATTCATGTAACCACATCTAATGCATGAGTCGCTTTCTACTAAAAGTGTAAGTACACTGGCAATAAGAGCTAAAGGTGAAACGTTCCTCTCGGCAGCTACAGGCTTGTGGGTGGCACAGTGGGCAGTCCTGTGACCTCAGACCTTTAAGGCTGGGGGTTCCTTTCCTGCGGTGTTTGCCCTGTGTCTGTGTGAGGTTCCTCCTGCAGCTTTGGAACATGTGGCTTGGCGAACTGGGGTCTCCAAATTACTCTCACCTTGTTTGTATCTTGTATTGAAATGACTTCCTGGGACTGGTTCCAAGCTCTCCGCGACCTTGTGCTGGGTAAGTGGTTATGAAAGGAGGACAGATGTGGAAACTTTCACAACTGCCTGCATTTTCTGTCCTTCCGATGAAGCGTCCCATTGATCCAGTCCCTTTCCAAGCTACTTCGGCAAAATAAATTTAGTTATGTTAATGCGATAAGCTGTTATCTGTGTCAGTCTGAAATAAGAGTAATTAATACAATGAACGATAATCGCAGGTATTACATTAGCATAGCAAATGCTGTGAATGCTAGTGTTGCTAACTTAAAAAAAAAATCACTCTCCTGGGTTTTCGCATTTAAAGACAAAAATACAGGCGCAGGTGAGGACTCACTCAGGCCGCTGGCGTTGGCAGAAACACCATGTTTGGCAGACCTTCACCTCCAGTTGTACTGTGGCTGTGCTCCTAGTAGCTTATTAACGCTAACTGCTATTAGCTAAAGTCCATGGACTGTGCACAAAACTTGTACAGCTTTTTAAAATAATTTATTATTATTTTCCTGGTTCTTTCCAGATGTTTCGTCTGTGGTTTGAGGTGCTGTACTTTCTTTCTCCTTTGAGAAATTCAAGCTAAGTCCCAAGCCACAGGTTACAGTGGCTGGAAGCACATTTATCCTATATGGAAATTTACATTAATCATAACTGAAGCAGTGAATACGGACAGATGAGAGCAAAGCATTTGTGAGGTGTGTAGTTTTAGATCTCATACTTGGGGTGCATTGTGCATATCCACTCAGTGGTTCATTTTATTTATTTTTTTCAACGCCCGGTTAAAAAGCAACCCACTGAATTTTAAGTCCATTGTTCCTTACTGGATATGCGCCGTCAGTCACCTAAACTCCCCATGCCTGACATATTTATTGGAAGCTCTTCACAGTTTTGAAATTTACTAATTATATAATAACATATATCAACAAGCTCATGGCTGCACAGAGGACGTCTTATGCTTATTACCAGTGACACGCCACGGAAAATATTTTTTGCAATACAGATTAACCATGTCCCAAGGATCTTTTCTATCCGTCATCTGCAACTGCTTATTTATTAAAATACAGCCGTGAGACTATGCCGAGAAGCACCGGGGTCACCTCAGATGAGATGCCAGTCATTTCAGGACACACAGACACCCACATACTACGAGCAATTTAGTGTCTATTTGCCTGGCAACATATTTTTGGACCGTGGGGGGAAATGCAGGTAAACACAGGAAGAGCATGCAAACTGCAGGCATCAAATCCCCAGCTCTGGAAATGTGAGGCAAGAGTATGTTATTAAAGTCATCAATATGAAAGCTGTTGCAAGCACTGATTGACTTGTATGCATCCAAACCCATTATGACGTCATGGGTGAAATTCGATTTGCATCCTGTGTGAACTCAGCCAATGGGAATCAGCCTTTCACAGCCAGTGTCCAGCTCATTATCACTCCTGAAACTTGAGTCACCCCTTCGGGCTTCAAGAGGGGGGAGATTTATATCCGTGTCCCTCCAAGTCACTCTTCACAGGCTGCCAAGGTGCCTGTGAAGGTGGAAATTAAAAAGGGGGGCATCGCATTTGCACTGTTCAACCTCGAACTGTGACAGGGTGAAAGTATCTTTTGTGTGAATGAGTCCCAATTTTGTCTTTGTTGCACTGAATTATACAAATTCATTTATACCCACTTAGCGTGACGAATTTCTGAAGCATCGTCTCACCGTGGTTTTCCATGTCAAACTGTCACTCGAGACAGACTGCACTCTGGGTTCGTTTACCTTCGCTGCAGTTAGACTTTTTAATTTACGTTTTGTTTTATTTTATTGACGCCCTCATGCATCTTTTTGTAGGTGTTCATTTGGTTCAGGTTTTGACTTTTTACAAACATGATTTTTATCACACAGAAAGAAGACAATATCCTATCCAAACGAGTTCAGGGCACAGGCAAGGGTACGCCTCACACACACACATGATAAATTTAAGTAGCCTCCAAATACCATACCCATCATGCACTACAGTAGTTAACAAATTCCACAAACATATTTTTTTGTTAAATACATGCCTTGACTATATAATTTGATTACAAAACATTGCAAAAATTATTGCATTATAAAATTGTTCAAATTTTGTACATTTTAATATTGCACCAAATATTTTTTGTGTTATGACTCCCACCCTAATGAGATTGTATATATAAAAATGAGAGATATACAAAGTAGATTGTCACTTTCTCACATAATATGTATGACATCAGCTGCTTAATCCTCACAAGTGTTTCGCATATACCTGAGATTTGTAGTCAGAGGGGGTCTCTCAACTCTGGTAGGGGGGGCTGGATCTGAGGTAGCTGCTGCCCTGCTTACCACTCCCCACGTTGCACTCCGAGAGTGAGCCTCACCAATAACAGCCCTGTTAAGATATTATCAAATGTACAATTTCTCTGTATCGAAAACGCGCTGATATTCTACAGTGATGTATTATAGTAATACTAAAATGTAAACATTTCATCGTGCATTTCTGTGACTGTGCAGGTGCAAAGGGGTACAAAGGTACACATCTTGGTAAAGACGAAGATGTTGGTGAAAAGCTGACTTGCTGGGGTTAATGGCCCCGAACTCTGGGGGTCCGTGACACCGTCTCAGGTGTGCCTAGTCCCTCTGCTCCGCAGGCCGATCGCCGCACGGCACCAATGCTCTCCAGAGCAATGGCGCTCACTGGCCCCCATCCCAAAAAGTGCTAAAGAAATCTTTAAAGCGTTTTGCAGAGCGACGATATCAAGGAGCATCTTAGCGGAAAGAGAAAAGGGGTGAAAAAAACGTGCCTGTTTTGTTCTCTCCCGTTATATCCTTTCTTTTTCTCGGTCGCCCACGACAACAAGCTCATTAGACTGCACGTGCACTGACATTTCACCTCGAGTTCCCACCCCCTTCCCAAGCCTCACATCATTAACTAGCGGTGTGCCGCTCAAAGGTAGCGTCCCCGCGCTCTGAGCGAGCGTCTCCGCGCCAGGAGAGCCAGTGTTTTGATGAGCTTGTCACTCCTTTACCCCAAACATGTCTCATTAATAGTTCAGTCCCAGTACCCCTCTTTTCCCCCATCCTTCCTTTCCCCCTCTTCCTCTGCACTAATTAGCTTTACTTCTTCCTTCTTCCATGCTTTCCCAGTTGTCTCAAAGGGAGACGGATATAATTTTTTTTTTTTAACCCAAAGGCCAACTTAATCAGCTGAATTAATGACTTTATTACCCGTTAGACTTCTGGCCACGCGACACCCCCCCCCCCCTCCCCCAACACCCAACTTTCCCGCCTCTTTACACTTCTCCGTTCATACAGAAACTTAAAAAGAAAAGAAGATAAACAACAGAAGCAACACAGACAATTCGGGGAACAATGTTTACGTGAAAACATTCACTTCATCCTGCTGTCTTTTCAAATTCATTTTTTTGAGGTAACAATCTCTCTCTTTGTATCAGTCAAATATAAGTACGTATATAAGAGTAAGCACAAATGGATTATCACACAATTATCTTCAGCAGACGTGAAAAAAAAGATAAATTAAATGAAAAGGAAGTATTTCTGAGAAAAAATGAATTAATCTCACCTCAATGTCAGAGATCTCCTGTGAACAAGACCTACAAAACTCCACAGAAACCTAATCAAACTCGGCTTTGAAAATTCAGTGTTAATGACATTTTTTGCATTTTTAAGCAGTATGAGAATAATTTCGACGCACAGAAAGATTCTCATACCTTCAGCTGTGCCGTTTGTTATTAAAATTTAAATTCAAACATGAATGCACTCAAAGATGTGTCTGCTTTTGGCTGTTGGTGAAAAGGTACCAATCGCTTCATCAGGGATTCTGCTGCAAGTACCGTGGCTTACATTTCTGCATCTAGAATGTATTAGAACGGATTCTCCTACAGAAATGCAGATTAAGCGAATGTGTACCAGTATTGATTCCTTTCCATATTTACTACATGCTAGTAATCCCGTTGTCATCTAAATTCTTATCCAGCTCAGGGTCACACAAGGCCTTCACAGGACACACACGCTGTGAGAAATATAAAGATTATAATTTACATGTCTTTGGTACTGGAAAACAGCCCAATAGGGGGAAGGCAAAAAAACTCCACACTGACAAAGCTGGGGTGTGATCTAGGCCCTCTCCACCGCCACACAGCCCGTAAATGTAAATAACAATGAATTTCTTTATAAAACTGAAGGACAGGATGAATAACAGTCAGGCTGCCAGTTTAGTGAAGAATAGTCAGATGAAGTCAAGGTTGGTTAGATGTAGTCAAGGTTGCTCATCTGAGCAGAACAGCGGAGCATTATGTTTCTTTTGGTGCGTGTGGTCCAGCAGGTTAGGATGCTGTACGTCTGATTAGATGGTTGCTGGTTCAAACTCCCTAGTCAGTGGAGTGATTTTTAGTGCTATGCAAAGTCCTTAACTGCCAAATGCTCCAGGCACAGGCTAACCCTAATCCTAACCCTGCTTTCTCTCAAAGATGTACATCGCTTTGGATAAAAATGCCAGCTAAACAACAAAAAAGTACCTGGACTGGGGGAAGAAATAGATCTGAGACTGAGATTGAAAGAGTTTCCTGTCAACGAGTTCCTTTTAGAAGTGCTTTAATCATTCATCACCTCCAATTTCTGCAAATGAGCATCGCCGTTTGAAGCAGGCCCCGGGATGCGAGACGTGGGAGACCAGCCCCTCAATCTTGGTGCGATTTATAGGCCTTGTACCAAAATATAGCAGGAGAGATGAAGAACTAGGCATCTGAAATGTAATATTTAAGTCCTGAATGTGACTCTGTAAGATTAGGCCTGACACAGGTATGCTAAATCTCCAGCTGTCATATAGGGCACTGACAAATACTTTACAGGTGGATTATAAATTTTGCAGTACACACTGTGCTAAATATTAGTACACAGCACACATGGTACTGCAAGCGTTTCAGAGACCTGTCAGGCATTTTAAAATGTGTGCACGCTGCTCACCGGTGTGACTGTACTGCGGATGTTTCAGGTGAAAGTTCAACGCTCATTTAAGGGCACTGATGAAGGTTGCTGGGGGGTCACACGCCAGTAGCTGATGTTTCCATCATCATCTCGCATTATGCGCCGCCGCCCGAACCCGCCGCGCAGACGCTAATAAGGCTCCGGCAAGGTGAGAGCAAGGCGCGAGCTTCTCCCAGCGCACCTGTTCCCGCGCGCTGCCATCTCGCGGGGCCTATTAGACAATTACACCTGAGCGATTCTGCTTAATATGGGGCGAAAAATACCCGCGATTCCCCGCGTCAGGCGTTTCCTTTCACGATCACTTCCTGCCTTCCCGCTTCGTAATAAGGTGCGGAGGCACGCGCGACGGTAAGGATGGAATTATTCATTAGCTTTGCTTAGCCACCCCCACACCCCCTCCAATCCGCATATTCAACAACTTTGGGATAAACACGGAATTGCAAATTTGCTCGCAGCGAAATTGAATAAATTGGATGCCCTGGCATGCCTGTGAAATCCGGATTGGTACCGATGTTTGCCTCAGTCACGCCGCCGCGTCGCGGCCAGGCGACGAGACCAGGACGACTGGCGGGACGCCGTGGAGTTTTTAAATTAAGACGGCTCCTTAATTAAAAATACTAATTACATGTTAATTATATGTATTAATTAAATGTTTGTATAACTACATTAAATTAAGACAGTCTAATTTTAATGACAGGTTTTATGTCAGAAACTACTGGTTACTTAAGTAAGCCTTCCAACTTTATGCAGTTAACTAAAATACCTCGTAATGGATGATGAATTGGTTTATAGATACAGACACACACATGTATAGAATTTTTCAGCCTTAATTAAATTCCAAGTTTCTTCTTCAACGTTATACTCCGATCCACACATATTAGGACTGACATCCGTACAGACACTGACCATGAAAAGATGATGGATGGATGGATTGATTGTTTTTTTTTTTGAAGCAGACGAATGCGAGACTCAGATATTCAGTCGACATGCATCACAGGTGACAGAATTTTAATACAACCATTCAAAAGCCGCCAGGAAGAATAAGTCTGTAAAAACTTTGGTGTCTTCCGTTCCCAAAAAGGTGGTTTACTAAAAGCACAAATCAAAATTATTTAATAAAAACAAATAAATAAATACACTTTGGTCCTCATCATCCTGAATCATCGAGTTAAATACAGGCGGATACCTAACTAATCTGGTTAGATCTTATGTTATTGTTTCCCTGACCTGCCACCCACGCTTCTGGGGTTAGACTTCACCCTCTAGTGTAGATGTATGGATCGCTGGATGGATGGATATACACACTCAGTGACTTCAGTGATGTTTTAATAGTCCTCCTCTGCCTTCGCCTGCACAGGTTCTGACTGGGCTCACTTTGATGTGCCCTGTTTGACTAAGCCATAAATCACCACTAAATCATATTAATGAGATGATATAAAAAGTCAAAATTAATACATTTCACACAGAATTGGACTTACTATAACAGACTGTCAAAATACAGAATTTCCATTGTCGGAACAAATTTCAATATATTGTGGAGATTTTTTTACAATTCACTATTGACCTTTTATATTCTTATATCCAAAGTATATTAAACTTGAGCTAATTTCCTGACAATAGTTGAGAATTAAAATGTGATAATTGTCTTTTGAACAAATTAGCATTTTATTTCCCTTTTTTAAAGCATACGCGGAAAACCCTCTATTGACAGTACTTAACCGCCGCCTTGTGGATAGGACGTAAAATACACCCGCCTTTACAATTACCGCGCGGTCAAAATGCAAATGGACGTCAATAAAAACGTAACTTGCAATCACGCTGTAAAACTTTCAAATAGATCCGAGGTTGCTTCTGATTTCTCTTTTTACAGAAACGTACGTTTATGAACCGGAACACCGGAGACGTGATACCCCGTGCTAATCGTGACACTAATGGTGCAACAACTTCGATTCGTAAATTCTGTCTAACGTTTATGCAAGATGGGTGTGCTTCGTTAATTATCACATTATTTAAATAATGTCTTTAAAATGAATTTCCAGACCAGCCAATAAACAATCAACTAGCTAAACATTAAATATATGGTTATGGAACAGTTCTGTGTTAAACTGAGAGACCAGGCGACATTTTCTGGTCCTTATAGTCGCTCTCTCTACTCCGTCATAAATCGCACCTGAAAGGCAAGTTTAGGCGCCTTGCAGCCTGAAAAATAACTTAAGGGTTAGGTAGGACATAAAAGATTATCCCACAGAAATTGAGATCAGGGTTGACCACCATTTAGCCGACAGACTAAGAAATGTACCATTTGTCCTACTTTGGTTAACAGCAGCTCTACCATCTACAAAAGGGGTGGCCAATCTTATCCTCAAAGGGCCGGTGTGTATGCAGGTTTTAGGGGTAACCTTTAGGTCAGCTGTTCAAACCCAGGTGTGAGGACTCTTCAGCCAATCAGTCCTCTAATTAGTAATCTAGCAGTGAAACCGGCATACACAGCAACTCTTTCTGGACGAGACTGGCCACCCCTGATCTATATCAGGATTGACTCCCACACAGACCACCGCCCCTGGTGGCACATGGCTTGCTCTCCTTGCCATCTGACAGAAAGTCACAGATGATCCAGACACACCAGCCTATGTGGAGGACAGGATACCCAACCAGGGAACTGTATGAAGTGGGCGGCCTCTCTGCAGAGTCAGGATTTGGCTGTCATGGTCTCTGAGCACTTTAAAAGACTATTCTACTGGGATAATGGAGGGGGAACCCACACAATTGAATTCTTTGCACTTTTGGCAATTGTTCAATTTATACTAAATTATAAAGGACTTACTGCAAAGCATTAATGCTGCACATTATTTAACAGTTTACTTTTTCTGATAAATAAAACACATACAGTTTTACAAAAATACAGCTTTATATACACAGTACAAAAGAAACAAATGGCTTACGTTAAAAAAAGCAGGAATATGTACAATATGTACCAAAAACACAGGTAAGAACACGTTTGGTTCCAGATGCCAAACAGCATACTTCATTGCCTCTTGGCGATTAATACAGTTTATCGGTCTCTTCCCAGGGATGAGAGGTCACAGTACTGAGCGGTACTTGCAGGCAAACATGATCCAGACAGCGCACGCAGACTCGGCGTAGGTATAGACCCGCACTCGGACCGCCAGCCTTACCTGGTCACCACGGCAACAGACTATCTCGTCACAGAACGGAGACCTGTTGGGTCACAAGAGGGCCGCCGTCACCTGCCACTTTCCCAGAATACTGTTAAGTGTGAAATTGAGTGCCGGGGCGCTCCCGCTTCCTGCAGCCCTGCTTACCGCATGCTGGTGGCGAATGCTCTGCGGGCGTTGCGGTGTGTGAAGTGGATGGGGAAGCCCTTGAAGGTGTGGCCATCGGGTACTGCCCGCCGCACTGCATCCTGGAATTCCTCGTTCCCACAGGACACCCCTGTGCTGCGCTCCAGCTCGTAGGCCGACAGCGCCGCCGACAGCAGGTAGGACAGCTGGTCGTCCCACGCTGTGGTCATACCCAGGTCCTGAACGGCAGAAACCCCAACAGGAAAGCATTACAGCTCTGCAGCTCCCTGTGTGCAGTTCCCCAGTCCAAACTTGTTTCTGAATCTTAGAGCTCAGCAATTAAAGGAAACAGGAGAGCACCTGAGCAGAGTTCCCCGTTAGCCAGACTGCACTAGAGTCAGCGAGAAAACTGTTACACTGCTGCCTGCCCTAAGGCTATAGACTCTGAAGGTTGTTGGTTCAAGTCTGAAGTAGTATCTTTAAAGAACTTAAATCAGAGCAACTGCAGTTAAATGTACGGCTTTAAGCGTACCAAAAATCCACTGCATATCCACTGTGTCAGCTAAGGAAATAAAGAGACTCAGACCATCGACAAACAGAACAATGGTACCTTCCTGTGCTCAGACACCAGCAAACGCATCTCCAGCTCCAGGTGGTTGCTGGCAGCAGCTGGATCCAAAGCAGGGCTGCAGAGCGGGGGCAGGGGGGGCGCCGAGGAGCCGGATCCCGGGGTGCACACGGAGAGCAGGGCGTCCTCGCTCATGGACTTCCACAGTGACGGCTCCCGCAGGTCAAAGACGCACAGTTCCACGGCGTCCGAGGGCTGGCAGTTGGCCAGGAAGGACTTGTGGTTGAACACGCAGCCTACCGTTCTGTACGGGTACGAGGGGCGGGGCTGGGGCGCGAGAGGAGGGTCGTCTGGGTTGATGGGCTGGTGCAGGTATCTGCCAAACACCACAAATTTGTTGTACACATAAAACAAATAATCCATAGAAATGCCAATGAATCTGAAATTCAATACTTGTTTCATGCACTATTTCCGTTGCACATATCTATGGCAGGACAATCGTCCACAGTCAGTCATATTAAAGGTAAACTGCACGTAAATAGTTTCCTGGTACTTAATTCCGGGCATAAATACCTGTGCCCAGTAAGACTCTCCCAGAAGGTGATGGAACCTTCGGTGCCACAGGTCATCACCCAGGCGTGGGGCACGGCCTTGGCTTTGGTGCCCACGCACACATAGGCATCCAGGCCGAAGCCAAGCAGCAGGCTGCACAGGAGGGTGGCATGGTCCTCGCAGTCGCCCTGGAAACGCAGAACGACATCAGCCCTCCGTGCCGAGCACCGACCACACGCACTGGCTTGGAAAGAAGATCATTGCGATTTCCCTGGTAAAAGGACTTTTAACTCAAATAGTCACCCCTCATATTTTTCCTGGGCGTTTTCACCTCACTATGCAGGTATCGGGCAGCTTCACACCCCCAGCGAACCTCACCTATGCTGCCCCCTGTACAGCAAATTCATGAGATTCAAGATTCATGGGAAACGGCAAACACGGACTGGGATGGTAGGGGGCCCTCTTTAAAAGTAAACACAGCAGAACTTAAATGGCAGCAGCATACAGGTTACTCAATTTCTTCAGTGAAACATAAATAATGCAAAAGATGCACCTTTAGCTGTCAGTGGCTGACTTCAAGAAATTTAAGTTTCATTTCTGGGTGGAATTCCGATCCCCAATGCTTACCAAAGGAACTAGGGTATAACTCACTGTATCACCTGGTAAGTCAGAAGTCAAATGCTTGAAAAAGTAACAAGATCACAGGGGGAATCCACAAACATGTGGGGCGAACAAACATTTCTCAGGGCAGCGTTCCAGTCAGAGCCTATCCCCAAGCCCCTACTCCAGAAGCTGACCCGCGTTGCGCTGGGCCAAGGCCGGTGCGGTCAGGATGACGGATGGCTCACAGAACCATTAATATGGACCACACAGCCCAAAGAGGTCCCGGGATAGCCTTAGAATTAATTTACCGGGGACGGAACCAATAAATCACAGCGTGGCGAGCTGCACTTCAACCCACAGGAGTCGAAGAGTATGATTTTAGAGATGAAAGCACAGGAGTGCCCACAGGAGCAGCAGGCAGAAGATTCCAGAAAAAAACTACTAGCAGCTCTGGGATTTTTTAACCATACATCATCCAGACAAAACTGGTCTGGTTGTTTCACATCAGCTGTCAGGACATAGTGGAGGCTTTGCTCTCTGTCTATTGAATTCTCTTGATACAGCCCCCCTGGAACAATGGATGGCAGTTCAAAACGTTAATTATTTTAAAAAATAATAATAAAAGTAACATAGATAAAATTGTGATCGTATAGAAGATGTAATTATATTATCAGAAATGCAAACATCAGCATATTAACATTTTCATACAAAACATAATATAAAACATATGGACATGCACTTCCATGTAGGGGTGGGCGATATGGCCAAAATTTTGCACGTTATATGGAACGCTTACACTTCGGGTGGTTAGAAACACTGGCGCTGTTGTCATCTGTCGAACGAACTGTATCTCTGCAAAGTCTGCAAATAACTGTAGATTACTGCATGTGAGATTTCTCAAATCCAAGCCATTGCTACACGATCAAAGTAGAAGCTTTTCTGGAACGAGTTCTTCCCAATAAGCCATGCTGCGCAGACTGCGTACTTGACCGCATAGCTGCCCCTTCTATAGACGGGCAACTACCAGCACGATATTTCAGTTTCTCTCAAACTGGCGCTCGGGGACCCCTGCCCTTCCTACCCGACCGGGCCCCTGAGGACTGAAACACCGCACTGTTTTTGGCAGTCTGATTGTAGATGGTTTGTTTTGTTTTTAATCAAGTTAGGTAACTGATTAGAGAAGATCAATTAAGCGTTTACTTCAAGACCTAGTCGAGATCCACTGACACAGATAATTGACAAAAAGGTGAGACCGTGCTGAGATTATGCAGGCCCCTCACCCTGGGGGAGTGGGCACCAATGATGAGGCTTGCCTGCACACCCACATGGGCTATGATGGTATTACACCCAAGACACAAAATATTATACTGTTGTAGCCCTTATAACTGAGAATGGCAATATTACCAAATAGGGAAACAATGTGGATTTTCATGTCTAAAAACATGTTGCTTGTAAACAGCTCGTATTCATGTTAAATCATCTCGCCAGCACCCTCAGGACCCCCATTACCTTGTTCCCGCAGAGAAAGGCCAGCAGGCTGCACCACTGCTCATGGCGGCCCCCACCCCCCACCACAGGGGCCCTCTCCAGCGGCAGCAGGCTGACAAAGCGGGCCGCTTGCCGGGGGCTCTCCAGGATGCGGCCCGCCCGCAGGACACGCACATAAGAGCACACAGGCCGGTTCACACCATTTTCGTCCTGCGAGGCAGTACACGGGACAAGTGGGGGGGGGGGAGAGAGATGGATGTCACACAGCCAGGGGGCAGCAGAGCCTGACACATGAAGGTTTGTTGGGGGATGGGGTTGCCCTAACCTGGGCAAAGATCTTAACCAGCTTGGTCTGGTGTGACGGCCGGATCTCCAAGAACTCCCTCCACCACTGCTTGGCGTAGACTAAAAACAAGCGTTCCGTCTCTGCCCTTCTCTGCCGCTCCATGGATTGCTGCAAATGCCAGTTAGAGTCGGTTAGCCATGGGCTGCATAGTCACAGACACAACACAAGGACAGAGGCGCATAAAAATGGTCAAGCAAAATAAAAATGTTAATTCACAATCAGCCAGCAGGTGGCACCGTACATAAACAACTTGTGCTACAATGTCTAGCCATTTGTGGGGCCCTGTTGTTGCTGTACCTTTGAACTAAAGAGCTGAATCCAAAGTTAATGGCTTGCTGTGCCAAGGGGTAAAGATTCAGTCATTTCAAACAGAAAATATTGCTAGGAAATTAAAGACGGTTTTCCACTGTCACTAAGAAGTGAGCCGTACTCGATTTCCAGCCCTCATAAATTATAGGAGCTGTACCCGAGCTGTACCTGCACTGACATGGCCCTGCTTATTAGCAGCGCCGAAAGCGTGATTAAACTAAGCTGGCTGCGTCACCTCTAGGGGAGATTAATGGACGTAGCCCGTGACGTAGTCGCTGAAAAGACATTGACATCAGCATTTTAAATCGATGCATCATTCTTTTAAAATTATTTTAATGAAACTACCTTTATGCTTTCTAAAATGCTTCAGTTAATTATAACAAATGTTTTTTTAATACCTTCTATTTACCAAAAAAAAAAGTGTCCGACTTCAATCTGCAAAAGTACCGGCATACCACCATCTTTATACATAGTTTAGCCACAATATCTCCTCTTTGAAAAGATGCTGAGTGACTTCAATGCTTATCGCTTCCATGATTTACCAAAATAATAGCATTTGGCGTGCTCCACTAAACAAATTTAATAAGCATACACCGAATTTAACCAGATTACTAACTTTTGGGCGTCACAATACGCATCTCATTCATATTTTTAGGCACAATTCTGATCTGCTTATCAAATTGCGGTCAAAAACAATGTCCGTGCAGGGTCGAAAAGCCGGCAGCCTTTATATAAAGCCCTGCAATGAGTCAGATCGTTGTTGTCACAATAAAATTAAATTACTGTCAATTTAATTTTCTGGAGGTAAATTAATCGTTTATATTAACGAACTATGGGATAAAATAGTCGATAGATTATTCCACCGAAAAATAGTCATTACTGGCAGCCCTAATCACTGGTCAAAATGCATGTAGATACCGGTGATCTGTGTCGACATGCATGGATTATCTGACGGAAAAAGAACAATCTATATATTATTCATTATTACTAGTATCACACATCACAATGTAGTGATACATTCCTGATAATTTGGAACTTCCAACCTTTTACTTAAAATACTAGGGAACGGCTGAACGGAATGGATTCGTAATGCAAATTTACGCAAGCTGACGCCAATTCCGCTAGTGTTTGATGCTTACATAGCATGGCGATTCTCACAGACATGCTAGCGGAAATTAGCACATAGTAATCATGATGTACACCGTGTGAACAGTAAATAAGTGGCTCATTGGTTTTATGTCACTGTCACTTTCCAAGCCAGGCAACACCTTTACCGAGCCGATCCTTCTGCAGTGGAAAACCAAAGCGACCTACAGCCGTAACGTCTTTTCGTGGTACGGCTCCGTTCCTGAATGCCAGTGGAAAAGCGCTATAAATAAAACCTAAAGCATGCATTCTGAACCTAAAGCATGTGGGCAGAGCACGGTTACACAAAGCAACACAGCCCACCTGCGTGCTGACAACATCCGGGCTTAAGGTGTCCGTGAGAGGGGGGTACAGCTCCAGTTTCACATTCAGGACACCTGCTGGAACTTTGCACTCGCTGCCTGTTCATCCAATGGGGAGGGGGGCAAGAAAGGAGAGAGAGAGTAAATATCCAGACTCACCATTGAGTTCCACTCTGGTAGTTATAAGGTAGGGGATACCAAACGTTTGATGTTTGTGGACCAGTTCACATCACACAAAAATTTCATTGGCCAGTAAAGATGCTGGGGGGGTGGGGGAGGGGTTGATCGCTTTCTTACGTTTAACTGTTGTCATTGTTATGTGAAGAGAATGCATGAACAAGAGGGCTGAATAAACTATAAAAATTCAATTTTTTTTTGGAAAGCAACCAACACCCCCCCCACCCCCCCTCAAAAAATACCCCAGCATTTCTGTGGCCTGGTGGAATACTGGGACCAGGGGTTGGGAATCTCTAATGTATGGGTCAAACACAAGGACACACGCAACCAGAAAGGAGCTTTCATTCATGCTACAGGACTGCTCACACAACTTATTGGGAAATTTTTCTTACATGCATACAGGATAAATATCTCTCTTACCATGCACACGCATGACACACACAGCCTGCTTACACCATCATTGGTCACTTCTGCACACATGGGCAACAGCCAACCTACATGTAAATTCCTCATTAAAGGACACACGCTTCCCTACCCACTCCCAGAAGCTCCACGGCCAGACTGGTTTTCCCACTTGGAGAGCTGAGGATGGAACGCCAGTCTAGGAAGTGGGAGGAGACGAGTGCAGTCTCCCCAGCCGGGTCGGTCTTGATCAGCACCATGTGTACTGGGTCGCAGATAGACAGCATGGCTGTCGCGTCGGCCATTTTGCTGCCCTCCCCTGGATAAGGATTGCGTAACAAATACAATCGTATTTGTTCATTTATTTTGATCTAAGGCAAAATATGCAGATATTCCAGCTTTCCCTCCCCACAAAAAACACAATGCGGGCCGTGTGCATTTAACACAGTGTGAAACATATTTAAATTCTCCCCAGTTTGAGCTCCTCAATGTCTAATGCAATATTCCAGTGATCACGTCGTTTTCATTTAACTTCAGCTTTATGTGCAGCTCAGAAATGCGATGATGAGGAACCACAGAGCCTGAGAAACTTTTACAGCAAGTGGTGGTGGTCGGGTTGGGGGGGGGGGGGGGACGGTGACGAGAGACACACACCGCCGGTCTCCCTGTGCACCTCTAGCAGGAAACCGTCCATCAGGTCTGGCTCGCAGGCACAGGGCACGGGCTTGGAGCGGAAGCGCTGATTCCTGAAGTGCAGGTACAGGGTGAAGGTGGAGCACACCTGCCCAGGTAAGGCAGCCGGCTCCTGCAGGTGCTCCAGAAAAGCCTTCCCCCCGAACACCTGCAGGTACAGGTATCTCCTTGACGGGTCAATGTTGGCTGGGGAAACAGTACACAGAAAACCAATGAAACAGAAGATTACTGAATGCAATTGTGCCTTTGTATCCAAATGCATAACAAACTGTGCCTTGAGTTATGTACTATCTGTATGTACTCTTGTAGTTAGTATATAGTACAAATATTAATGTGACAGATGAAGCAGAAGTTTCTGTTTGAGTCTTAGGGACAGAAACATTTCACCGTTTCTCTTTTACCCACAATTAAGCAGCAGACTACGGCAAACCAACACACAGATGACTTGGGGGAAAAAAAACACTGACTTTTCCTCAGCTGTGTCCCCTCAGTATCGACATAGTGAGTGGCTGGCTTGGGAGACAATTCCGGGCTGACCTTCTCCTAGCAAGGAAGAGGAAGATCCACAAATAAGTCACTTTCTGCCAAGTGCAGTGTACTTTCCGTCATGTTACTCTGATGGTCTCCAATATCGCTCAAGATAACGGTGTCAAGATGCCCTTCTACCTTGTCCAATAAATTGATCCACAATGTCTACCTGAACTGTACCTAATCTGATGGCTATAAAATTACTCTGATGCTGAAAATATTAATGTCCTATGTTATATAAAGTATAATCCGCTGTACGTCATAGTTATGACTTTGATTAACTGCCCGCCTTGCAGTAAAGGGGTCTTTAGCAGTTTTTGTACAAGTTTCACTTGTTAACATCTGGCACCTTCGAAAACTGCAGCTGCTTCATCAGATCGTCGACGACGCCCCGGCGCTGCAGGGCTCGTATGAAGTCCGCCTCGGACAGCGTGCGGTGCTCCGGCCCCAACTCCTCTCTCACCGTCTCTGCCAGCACGTCTCTTATCTTACCGTGAATGTCCATCTGCGTAAAACGAGCAATATATCAACAAGACTGCCAGCCATGTCCTGACATCCATGCTGCAAATAAAACCAAATCTGCTCATCATCACCCACCACATACGGGTAAAACAACCCCCGGCTTTCCAGCCTTGAACGTCAGAAGAATGGCCGCTAGCTAACAGCTGGTGACAACCTGACAAGCTCTGGTTACTACTGAATTTGTGCCGAGTAAGTAAATCCTCACCTTAGTTAAATGGTTGTGAATGATTTGCTTGAGCTCGGAAGCTTTCCCCGGCGGCAGCGACATGTCAGCTCCGGATCTAACCCTAACACCGTTTCAGTCTCGGTTGATCTCCTTGGCTGACTAACCATAAGACCAATTCTCTAAGCGTCCGATCTCAGTGTTAAAGTTAAGTCACGCGTCAAATCAAAAACACCTTCTGAGATCTATATTCACTACCGCTTTCCATATTTTCAGAGCGTAACTAAACACATACAGTCCCCCCTCCACAACTGTCAGTTTAAACCGTGGCGGAAAAGCCAGCGGGAATATCCTCTCAGTCAGGCCTGGCTTATTTTTAAACAATAGTGTTATTAATTACAAAGAGACAGATACCAATGTTTTACATGTTTCGTTTATATTGTATCTAATTGTCTCAGATATGTCGCTAGATACTTTTCCCCATAAATTTAAATTGCACGTCCACTTTTATATCAGGCACATACATAGACAACCGCCACGACATTCGGTCTAAAAAAACAGGAAGGACCCAACTTATGCGAGGTCACATGATAGTGCGAGTTTTTTTTTTTCTTTGGCGTCACTTTGGCATGCCGCTTAGCTCTGGTGGTTGTGAGTGTTAGGTGTTGCGTCCATTAAATCTGGTCATATCTAGTAACAATATCAAATATTTCGTTAAATTATTATTATCGTACTATAGTACATTAATTGTAGTGCTCGGCTTTTATTGGGACACATTTTCCTTCCCAAATGATACATTGCACCAGGAAAAAGTCAAACCTATTCTTCAGCAGTCAGCTTTGAGGCATACTCTGGGTAGTCATACCCAAGTGTGACATGAAGCATTTTCCCTGAGCCGTGACATATAATGGCATTTATTTCAGTTATTTTCCAAAGAATAAAGTGTCCCTACCTGATATGCAATGGTATAAACCAAGGCTGTTCAACTTGAGTGGCAAGTGGGCCAAATAAGACAACCATTGGGGCACACCAGACTCTATGGCAGCATAACTTTATATTGCATATAACATTAAAAACATCTATGCATCCGCATGTATTGCATCGTAATTTAGTTATTTATATTGTAAATATGTACAATATTTACATTGCATTCTTTTACAGCAATGCTTTTTTTGCACAATAAGCGCATCGGTTTATTGCTTACTGCAGTTGGCAGAATTAGTATTTGTCAGTTCATTCACTTCGGGACTGGCGATTTTCACATAGATTTTTTTCGGGCTTTGAGTTTGACTTCATGGACCCTTTTAGGTCAAACTCTTTAAAGGAAGCCGGATTACCGGATGAGTTGCTGCAGTCCGCAGAATTGTTACGGTGCGGGTCAGGTGTGATATCGCTGCACCAATTCACAGCACATACTTAATTAAATGATATAATGTACCTCATTTTATTTATCATATTACATAAGTGTTTGACTACTGGCAGCTTAGAACAGCCCTGGTATAAACGAATAGTGAATAAAAGCCAAAAGACAATGTCAATGGAGGGCGGAAACGCAAAAGAGTCGTTTAAGGTTTGTTTTGCGCTGTTAAAATGATTTGCTCTTTATAGTGCACTTCGCTTTCAACACCCCTCACTTTCATAAACCATGACATATCAATTTAAAGTCAGAATTCATATGACTGTGCAGTTAGGTGCTTATCTGGAACAAAATCCGTCATACCAGGGGTGACGATGGCTGTGACTGCAAACCGACCGTACAACTCATAACAAAAGCAACCTACACTTACAAGTATACTTCCCCGAAAAATAAATAGATCATTATTCATGGGTGGTTAAACATTTCATAACCAAATGTTTGTATATAAATTTTGTTTTACAATTGTTGCATCCCTCAAAAAGTTCTGATGAATTAACACGCATTTATCTAATGTCCATTGCTCCACCTAGTGGAAGCAGTATGTAAGTGCGAATGTTGCGGTCAGTCAATTTTCCGAATTCTAAGTAGCGTCAGTTAAGTGAGTTTTCTTTCCCCCTTGGACCGCAGTGGACATCCCCCTCCCCTAAAATGCTTAACATCAGTTGACAAACCTTTTACAAGTTTTAATTCATCTGTTGCTGTACATTTGCGGAAGGTGCTTCAGGAATTAAATTTAGCCTAGCTCTATGGGTGAAATGGAGAACTTTAAATTGACTTGCATAACTGGAAAAGTAACGGAAGGTATAATCCAAGTGAAAATGGTAGATTACCTGGATTCAAATAACATTCTGAGGGATAGCCAACATGCATTTAGGAGAGGTATATCCTGTTTAATTTACTTGAGTTACTAAGGAAGCTACAAGAGAAATTGATCACAAAAAGACCTACAATGTGATCTACTTAGATTTCCAGAAGGCCTTTGATGTTGTCCCCCACAGATGGCTCTTGCTTAAGCTCAAGGCGGCAGGGATTTTAGGAACTGTAGCAGTTTGGATTGCATTGGATTGGAAACTGGTTAACAGACAGGAAGCAGCGAGTAATTATTAGATGCACAATGTCACAGTGGGCCTGCATTCATAGTGGGGTACCGCAGGGTTCAATTTTAGGACCACTATTGTTCCTAATTTACATTAATGATATTGACACCAATACATACAGTAAACTGGTTAAATTTTCTGACACCACCAAGGTGGGTGGTGTAATAAACACTGATCTAGCAGCAGAGAGGCTACGATGGGATCTGGATTTAATTAGTGACTGGACTGATACCTGGCAGATGAAATTTAACAAAGATAAATGTAAGGTAATCAAAGCAGGGAGCAGAAATATAATGCACAGATATTTTATGGGTTCCACTGAAATAAAGGTAGCTGATTATGAGAAAGACCTTGGTGTGTATGTTAATGCTTCCATGTCCCACTCTCGCCAGTGTGGGGAAGCAATAAAAAAGGCCAATAGGATGTTGGGTTAGCTTGACGGGCTGAATGGCCTCCTTTTGTTTGTAAATTTCTTATGTTCTTCTGACATAGTTTTGTCTTTTAATGTTTAAAATTTAACTGTCAAAATTTACACCCTTTATACGGTGATCTACTACTGGCATAAACCATTAATTTAAATGTGAGTGCTATGTATACAGATATAGCTAACGATTCTCTTGGGCTCAAAATCAGGGGCTGGAAACGTCTAAAATTACTTGTTCGTGATCAGAAAATGACGGAATATACCTCTTTAAATATTTGCATTGTTATTGCTGTAATAAAATCAGATTTAGGCGTTCCACAATGTGAATTACGGAGCATATGGCTTCTAAGAGGACTGCCCTTTCTGCCTAATGCCTTTAGCCATCTCATCGGATTGATGGAATTACCTCGTGGCCTTTTCTGGAAATATCAGCCCCAGTTCCTGGAATGTGACAGAAAACAGGTGCATCTAATTATATCTGCTAATTGAGGTGAAAACACACAAGGAAACGGTGACTCATAGGGCCGAGGAGCAGCCGGGGCTGCGTGTCCACAGCTAGCTATGAACAGAAGTGAGTGTACTGCCATCTAACCTTTCTTATTGCGTTCAAATGTGATTGTGCTGCAGCCTCTTGCCCTTCCACTCTCACCATCAGCACTGTGTCTAAGAAATCACATCAGTCAGACTATTGGTTTACAATACTTACTGACCTTTGTTTGTTGAGAAAAGGTGATTGTTCCTTATTTTCGTGTGTAATTAATATCATGCAAAATCAGCAATCTACAACTAAAATCCAGCATGTTACTCTACAATTTAATAAGATTACACCAAAACACTCTTTTGTGCATCAATTTTAAATATGGAATCTAACCACAGGTCATACGTGTTGAATGTTGTCCTTCATGCTTGTGATGTTATATTAAATGAATGTATTGTTGTCTCTCTGTCTTAATTTGTGTTTTATTTTTAATGTTGCAAGTGGAGCTGCTGTGATGCAAGAAACACGTCAAACTTGTCTAACAATAAAGTAAAATTATGTCATTTTACCCTCGTTTTGGTTTCAGGTGTTATGGCAGCTCAGCAGGTAACCTCACATCTACGAAGTTGCTTTTGAGTTTGAGTCCTGTCTCTGCTCTGTATGTATGGAGTCGTATTACGTGCAGGAACGTGGAGGGGGGGCTGCCTGCCTCTTTTACCTAAGTGCCCTTTTTCAATCACTGACTTAGCAAAGTGCAAATTTTGTCTTGGCTTGTCAAGGGGTAGAACCTGCCCTTTGCAAAGTTATGGCATGACCCTACTTGCTTGGCTCTCCTCCTACACGCCAAAAGTAGGCATTTTGCTAGACAGCTAGACTGTGTAGCAGACTATCACTGCTGGGGTTCAGTTGCTGACTCACCAGCTGACAGAAAAACAAAAAAAAATTATTTTCCCCTGAAGCTGGTTGCAGAAGTGGGGCCTGTTTGCAGAAGTAGAAAGTACTGCTCTGATTAACTAACTTTTGAGTTAATAGAATATATGTGTGGGTGACAATCAGCAAAACATCACATATCATTAAACAAATACAGTTGTTTTCATGTCACTTTACACGTGAAATTGTCTTATTTCTTTGTTTCAACTCCAACAGGCGATTTTTGGTCATGGACATTCGAGTTTTAATGGCTCACCTGTACAATTAAGGATGAAAATTCTACATTAGGAAAAGCAAAAAAAGCAGACCCCATTCTAAGATTCACACCTGGGTCTGCATACATAGAAAATTCATTTTTATTTTTAAATACTACACATTTTCCATACAGAACAAAAACAAAATGTTCAACTTTAAAATGTATGCTTGTCTTGTTCAGGAAAACAGGAACAAACAAGAATAATAATCCAAACGTAATGATGCTTTCCGAACATGTGCTTAATCCAAGCGGTCACTGTAAACAGTGAAAGAGAGCTTGGGAGGTGGGGGGGGGGGGGGGGCGCTGTGCAGATGTGATCCCTGCCCTCCACCCCCACTGCCCCTCAGCATGGACACACCCAGGAGTCGCTCCTCCTCTGCCTGACACACCACAATGAAAAGGTGGGGGAACAAACAAACACACACACACGAAAGACAAAATGA